>NC_053026.1:330941820-331070705 GCF_003073215.2 Triticum urartu
AAGAATAGGAACGCCAGGTCCAACTTATGTTTCCCTTCTAACTATATTATATATATTTAAGTTATTTTATATGTTATTATATATTATTTTTATTGTCATCATATATTTAACAGATACTTACATATGTAAGAAAACAATATCCCACATCTTATTAACTTATAAAAATAATGTCTTAACAAATAAATCCTGGATTGTTTTGGCACAAAAATCCTAGTGATTGTGTACAAAAGCTTGGTAAGATTTAAGGACGAATGTAATAATATCACTTATTATTTAAATATATTTATAACAAAATGCTCAGCCCCTTTTTATTTTTTGATAACATTGCTAGCCCAACCCAACATTATAGTTAGGATCAACCCAGCAAAATCGTGTATTTCGAGAAAGTGCAAATGGCCTGTAATTTTTTAGGAAATAAAATAAATGGGCCGCATAGACTCTGCATTATTTGTTCACCCAGCCCAGCTAATGGCTGTAATTCAAAAAAAGAAGATCAAATTGACTGTAAATTCTACCGCGCAAAAAAAGACTGTAAATTCTGAAAAAAAATGGGTTGAATACATGCCACATTTTTGGAGGCTGAAATGTGGGCTAATAGGTCGAAGCCAACACAAGTCGTTGTCAATTTAGTCAACAAATGATTTTAACATGTTAGCCGTTGGATTTACATCCAACGACCGGCATCCATCTTCAATCTCTCGTCTTCTTCCTCCAGTGCCGCCGGGACCACCTCCCGCCTCCTGCTGCTAGCAGCTTTGCTTAGCACGCTTCGCTATGAAGCGCTACTCTACCGTTGGCCAGGCCATCCCTCCACCCCTCCACACCTCCTGTTCTTCTCCACCGAGTGCCAAACCACACCGCACTAGAACTAGTTAACCCTCGTACACCTCTCCGTCTGCGACTCTACTCCCGTGTCTTCCCATCTCTGGCTCGTTGCTGTCCGGGGCCTCACCGTCGTCCACCACCTTGGATGCGCTCGGCGCGGCGTGGTTAACGTGGTCAATGAACGACACCATCGGAAGTAGACTGTGTGTGGAAAGGCTGACAGCTGGGTCCACGGCCGCACACAAGGAAATGGCTCCTTATTACGCGCAAAATAATGATTCCTCCACCTGACATCTGGGACCCACCGGAAGGGCCTCTGTATTTCGCGAAAATAACGTGCCCCCGCTAACATGTCGGACCCACCAGCTATCTTCGCACGCAAGGAAGTGCCTCCTTATTACGCACAAAAAATGAATATTCCCCCTGCCAGCTGGAACCCAGGATAGTGGGAGGCTGACTTGTGGGCCTACCAAGTTGACGGGTGATACGTCTCCAACGTATCTATAATTTTTGATTGCTTCATGCTATATTATCTATTGTTTTGGACTATAATGGGCTTTATTTTCCACTTTATATTATTTTTGGGACTAACCTAGTAACCGGAGGCCCAGCCCAGAATTGCTGTTTTTTTGCCTATTTCAGTGTTTCGAAGAAACGGAATATCAAACGGAGTCCAAACAGAATAAAATCTTCGGGAACGTGATTTTCTCACCGAACGTGATCCAAGAGACTTGGACCCTGCTCCAAGGAACAAAAGAGGCGGTCATGAGGGTGGGGGGCACCCTCCCTAGGGCGCGCCCCTGCCTCGTGGGCCCCTCAGTGCTCCTCCGGCATACTCCTTCCTCCTATATATACACACGTACCCCCAAACGATCAGAACGGGAGCCAAAAACCTAATTCCACTACCGCAACTTTCTGTATCCACGAGATCCCATCTTGGGGCCTGTTCCGGAGCTCCGCCGGAAGAGGGCCGTCATCACGGAGGGCTTCTACATCATCATAGCCTCTCTGATGAAGTGTGAGTAGTTTACCTCAGACCTTTGGGTCCATAGTTAGTAGCTAGATGGCTTCTTCTCTCTCTTTGAATCTCAATACAAAGTTCTCCCCCTCTCTTGTGGAGATCTATTCGATGTAATCTTCTTTTTTCGGTGTGTTTGTTGAGACCGATGAATTGTGGGTTTATGATCAAGTCTATCTATGAATAATATTTGAATCTTCTCTGAATTCTTTTATGTATGATTGGTTATCTTTGCAAGTCTCTTCGAATTATCCGTTTGGTTTGGCCAACTAGATTGGTAGTTCTTGCCATGGGAGAAGTGCTTAGCTTTGGTTTCGATCTTGCGGTGTCCTTTCCCAGTGACAGAAGGGGCAGGAAGGCACGTGTTGCATCGTTGCCATCGAGGATAAAAAGATGGGGTTTATTTCATATTGCATGAATTTATCTCTCTACATCATGTCATCTTGCTTAAGGCGTTACTCTGTTTTTAACTTAATACTCTAGATGCATGCTGGATAGCGGTCGATGAGTGGAGTAATAGTAGTAGATGCAGAATCGTTTTGGTCTACTTGTCACGGACGTGATGCCTATATACATGATCATTCCTAGATATTCTCATAACTATGCTCAATTCTGTCAATTGCTCAACAGTAATTTGTTCACCCACTGTAGAATACTTATGCTCCTGGGAGAAGCCACTAGTGAAACCTATGGCCCCCGGGTCTATTCACATCATATCAATCTCCATCACTTTAATCTTGCTTTGCTTTTTTACTTTGCCTTTACTTTTTACTTTGCATCTTTATACCAAAAATATTATATCTATGAGATCTCACTCTCGTAAGTGACCGTGAAGGGTTTGACAACCCCTAATCGCGTTGGTTGCGAGTAGCTATCATTTTGTGCAGGTACGAGGGACTTGAGCATGGGCTCCTACTGGATTGATACATTGGTTCTCAAAAACTGAGGGAAATACTTACGCTACTCTGCTGCATCATCCCTTCCTCTTCAGGGAAAACAAACGCAAGCTCAAGACGTAGCAAGAAGGATTTCTGGCACCGTTGCCGGCGAGTGTACGCAAAAAGTTAACATACCAAGTACCCATCACAATCCCTATCTCTCGCATTACATTATTTGCCATTTGCGTCTCGTTTTCCTCTCCCCCACTTCACCCTTGCCCTTTTATTCGCCCTCTCTCTCTCTATCCTCCCTCTCTATTTTCCTTTTTGCCCACTTGCTTTTTGTTTGCCCGTGTGTTAGATTGCTTGTTTGTCGTCATGGCTAGTCTCATATCTTCTCCATTGTCTCCCGAGAGTGAAGTTCTAAATTTTAAACAAAGGGAGGGAGAAAATCTAAAAGATGCTTGGTATAGATTTTGCAATGCTCAAAATAGATCTACCAGGAAGCAATCTACATTAGTTCTTCTCCGCAATTTTTATGTAGGTGTTAATCCTTGGTATAGATATATCCTCGATACCATTATCGGAGGGAACTTCCTGGGTAGCCATACTTTTGATTCTTATAATGCTATGCTAAATTTATTTGGCTCACCACCTCTTTTGGTTAATGGAACCATGTTAACTTTGGAGCATGTTATGGAAAGGCTTGAAATTATTGAAAATAAAGTTGTTACTATTGAATCAATTGAAAATAAAGATAAAAAGATCCACAATCAAATTACTCAATATGGATCTAAGGTAGGAATGACTTTGAAAAATATTAAGGAAAAAGGACCCATAGTTAATGAGAAAATGAACTTAGATTCTACAAGAATTGATAAACTTGAGGGTATCATTACAAACTTGGGAACCGCTTTTTCTTCCGTAAAGAATACTCCAAGTCCTCCTACTAAAATTGCCAAGCTTATGTATGTTCCTAAAAATAAGGGTGAATCATCTAGTAAGGAAACTGTGGATCTTAAATCTATAAGTATTCATCCCAATTTTTGCTATCATTAAGGAACCGATTGCTACAAATGAATTCGTCGATACTGTGCCTAAAAGTTTTATAATCCCTAGAAAGAAATAAATTCCTAAGGGAAATAGATGCATCATCGAAGAATTGCCTACCAAAGATGGCAATACCTAGATCTATCCTCGTTTTTATGCCTAGCTAGGGGTGTTAAACGATAGCGCTTGTTGGGAGGCAACCCAATTTTATTTTTATTCCTTGCTTTTTTCTCCTGCTTAGTAATAAATAAATTATTTAGCCTCTGTTTTGGTTGTGTTTAATTAGTGTTTGTGCCAAGTAGAACCGTTAGGAAGACTTGGGGAAAGTCTTGTTGAACTTGCTGTAAAAAACAGAAACTTTAGCGCTCACGAGAACTGCTGTCATTTTTATTTGGAGAGTGATATTTAGTTAATTCTTTTTGCAGATGATTAATAGATAAATTCCTCACGTCCATAAATTTATTTTAGAATTTTTGGGGTTCCAGATCTTGCGCTAGCTACATATTACTACAGACTGTTCTGTTTTTGACAGATTCTGTTTTTCATGTGTTGTTTGCTTATTTTGATGAATCTATGGTTAGTAAAATAGTTTATAATACATAGAGAAGTTGGAATACAGTAGGTTTAACACCAATATAAATAAAGAATGAGTTCATTACAGTACCTTGAAGTGGTATTTTGTTTTCTTTCGCTAACAGAGCTCACGAGTTTTCTATTTTGAGTTTTGTGTTGTGAAGTTTTCAAGTTTTGGGTGAATTCTTTTGATGGATTATGGAACAAGGAGTGGAAAGATCCAAAGCTTGGGGATGCCCATGGCACCCCCAAGATAATCCAAGGACACCAAGAAGTCAAAGCTTGGGGATGCCCCGGAAGGCATCCCCTCTTTCGTCCACTTCCATCGGTAATTTACTTGGAGCTATATTTTTATTCACCAACATGATATGTGTTTTGCTTGGAGCGTCTTGTATTATTTGTGTCTTTGTGTCTTAGTATGCCACAATCATCCTTGCTGTACACACCTTTTGAGAGAGCCATACATGAATTAAAATTTGATAGAATACTCTATGTGCTTCACTTATATCTTTGAGCTAAGTAGTTTTGCTCTATGTGCTTCACTTATATCTTTTGAGCGTTATAATTTTGCTCTATGTGCTTCACTTAGATCTTTTAGAGCACGGTGGTGGATTTGTTTTAAAGAAACTATTGATCTCTCATGCTTCACTTAAATTATTTTGAGAGACTCTTAATAGCATGGTAATTTGCTTAATAATAATATGCTTGGTATTCAAGATTTGTGAAACTTTCTTTTGAGTGTGTTGAATACTAAGAAAAGATTGAAGCATGATAATTTTTTGAGATATGGAGGTGATAATATTAAAAGTCATGCTAGTTGAGTACTTGTGAATTTAAAGAATACTTGTGTTAAAGTTTGTGATTCCCGTAGCATGCACGTATGGTGAACCGTTATGTGATGAAGTCGGAGCATGATTTATTTATTGATTGTCTTCCTTATGAGTGGCGGTCGGGGACGAGCGATGGTCTTTTCCTACCAATCTATCCCCCTAGGAGCATGCGCGTAATACTTTGGTTTGATAACTTCTAGATTTTTGCAATAAGTATATGAGTTCTTTATGACTAATGTTGAGTCCATGGATTATACACACTCTCACCCTTCCACCTTTGCTAGCCTCTCTAATACCGCACACCTTTTGCCGGTATCATACACCTACATATACCTTCCTCAAAACAGCCAGCATACCTACCTATCATGGCATTTCCATAGCCATTCCGAGATATATTGCCATGCAACTTTCCACCATCTAGTTCATCATGACACTTTCATCATTGTCATATTGCATATCCCGGTACACCGCCGGATGCATTCACATAGAGTCATATTTTGTTCTAAGTATCGAGTTGTAATTGTTGAGTTATAAGAAAAATAAAAGTGTGATGATCATCATTATTAGAGAATTGCCGCAAGTGAGGAAAGAATGATGGAGACTATGATTCCCCCATAAGTCGGGATGAGACTCCGGACGAAAAATAAAATAAAAAAAAGAGGCCAAAGAAGCCCAAATAAAAAGAGGCCATAAAAAAGGCCCAAATAAAAAAATGAGAGAAAAAGAGAGAAGGGACAATGTTACTATCCTTTTACCACACTTGTGCTTCGAAGTAGCACCATGATCTTCACAGTAGAGAGTCTCTCATGTTATCACTTTCATATACTAGTGGGAATTTTACATTATAGAACTTGGCTTGTATATTCCAATGATGGGCTTCCTCAAATTGCCCTAGGTCTTCATGAGCAAGCAAGTTGGATGCACACCCACTTAGTTTCTTTTTGAGCTTTCATATACTTATAGCTCTAGTGCATCCGTTGCATGGCAATCCCTACTCACTCACATTGATATCTATTGATGGGCATCTCCATAGCCCGTTGATACGCCTAGTTGGTGTGAGACTATCTTCTCCTTTTTGTCTTCTCCACAACCACCATTCTATTCCAACTATAGTGCTATATCCATGGCTCACGCTCATGTATTGCGTGAAGATTGAAAATGTTTTGAAAAAGTTATAATATGAAACAATTGCTTGGCTTGTCATCGGGGTTGTGCATGATTTAAATACTTTGTGTGGTGAAGATAGAGCATAGCCAGACTATATGATTTTGTAGGGATAACTTTCTTTGGCCATGTTATTTTGAGAAGACATAATTGCTTTGTTAGTATGCTTGAAGTATTATTATTTTTATGTCAATATAAACTTTTGTCTTGAATCTTTTGAATCTAAATATTCATACCACAATTAAGAAGATTTGCATTGAAATTATGCCAAGTAGCACTCCGCATCCAAAATTCTCCTTTTATCATTTACCTACTCGAGGACGAGCAGGAATTAAGCTTGGGGATGCCTGATACGTCTCCAACGTATCTATAATTATTGATTGCTCCATGCTATATTATCTATTGTTTTGGACTATATTGGGCTTTATTTTCCACTTTTATATTATTTTTGGGACTAACCTATTAACCGGAGGCCCAGCCTAGAATTGCTGTTTTTTTGCCTATTTAAGTGTTTCGAAGAAACGGAATATCAAACGGAGTCCAAACGGAATAAAATCTTCGGGAACATGATTTTCCCACCGAACGTGATCCAGGAGACTTGGACCCTGCTCCAAGGAACAAAAGAGGCGGTCACAAGGGTGGGGGCGCCCCCCCTAGGGCGCGCCCCCTGCCTCATGGGCCCCTCGGTGCTCCTCCAGCGTACTCCTTCCTCCTATATATACACACGTACCCCCAAACAATCAGAACAGGAGCCAAAACCTAATTCCACCGCCGCAACTTTCTGTATCCACGAGATCCCATCTTGGGACCTGTTCCGGAGCTCCACCGGAAGAGGGCCGTCATCACGGAGGGCTTCTACATCATCATAGCCTCTCTGATGAAGTGTGAGTAGTTTACCTCAAACCTTTGGGTCCATAGTTAGTAGCTAGATGGCTTCTTCTTTCTCTTTGAATCTCAATACAAAGTTCTCCCCCTCTCTTGTGGAGATCTATTCGATGTAATCTTCTTTTTTCGGTGTGTTTGTTGAGACCGATGAATTGTGGGTTTATGATCAAGTCTATCTATGAATAATATTTGAATCTTCTCTGAATTCTTTTATGTATGATTGGTTATCTTTGCAAGTCTCTTCGAATTATCCGTTTGGTTTGGCCAACTAGATTGGTAGTTCTTGCCATGGGAGAAGTGCTTAGCTTTGGTTTCGATCTTGCGGTGTCCTTTCCCAGTGACAGAAGGGGCAGCAAGGCACGTATTGCATCGTTGCCATCGAGGATAACAAGATGGGGTTTATTTCATATTGCATTAATTTATCTCTCTACATCATGTCATCTTGCTTAAGGCATTACTCTGTTTTTAACTTAATACTCTAGATGCATGCTGGATAGCGGTCGATGAGTGGAGTAATAGTAGTAGATGCAGAATCGTTTCGGTCTACTTGTCACAGACGTGATTCCAATATACATGATCATGCCTAGATATTCTCATAACTATGCTCAATTCTGTCAATTGCTCAACAGTAATTTGTTCACCCACCATAGAATACTTATGCTCTTGAGAGAAGCCACTAGTGAAACCTATGGCCCCCGGGTCTATTCACATCATATCAATCTCCATCACTTTAATCTTGCTTTGCTTTTTTACTTTGCCTTTACTTTTTACTTCGCATCTTTATACCAAAAATACCAAAAATATTATATCTATCACATCTCACTCTCGTAAGTGACCGTGAAGGGCTTGACAACCCCTAATCGCATTGGTTGTGAGTAGCTATCGTTTTGTGCAAGTACGAGGGACTTGAGCGTGGCCTCCTACTGGATTGATACCTTGGTTCTCAAAAACTGAGGGAAATACTTACGCTACTCTGCTGCATCATCCCTTCCTCTTCGGGGAAAACAAACGCAAGCTCAAGACGTAGCAACGGGGACGGATGGCTTTGTCAACTTAGTCAATATGAACGATTCTAGCTCCTGTTATCGTACGATGTTCATCCAACGGCCGTAGTGCTTCTTCAATCTCTGGTCTTCTTGCTCCAGCCGCCCAAACCAGCGCCGGTCGTGTCGCGTGCTCCTGCCTCCCGTGGCCGGCTGTGATGCCGCGGAGGCCTCATCGCCCCCTACTACTCCCACCGCTGGCTAGGCCATCCCTCTACTCACCCACACCCCCTGTTATTCTGCGGCGACAGCAGCCTCACACCGCAGCCGAACCAGTGAACCCTCGTACTCCTCTTCGCGTGGGCATCCACTGCTGCGCCTTCCCCGGCTCCGAGTTGTCCCCTTCCTAGTCCTCGCCGTCGTCCACCTCTGTGTTGCTCTCGGCGCGGCGTGGTCAACGTGGTCAAGGAACGACTTCCATCGGACATGGACTCTACGTGGAGAGGATGACAACTGGTTCCACGGCCGCAGCAAGGAAGTGCCTCCTTATTACGCGCAAAATAATGATTCCTCCACCTGACAGTGGGGACCCACCGGACGGGCAACCGTAAGTCATGAAAAAAAACAATTCCCCCTGACTGCTGGGACCCACCAGCTACATCTTCGCATGCAAGGAAGTGCGTCCGGGCAAAAAAAACGATTCGCCCCCTGACTGCTGGGACCCACCAGCTACATCTTCGCACGCAAGGAAGTGCGTCCGGGCAAAAAAGAACGATTCTCCCCCCTGACTGCTGGGACCCACCAGCTACATCTTCGCACGCAAGGAAGTGCGACAGTCGGGACCCACCTGGTCGAAGCGTACATAGCGTTGTCATTCTGGTCGCGAACGTGTACGTACATATATACTGGTGGATGTAGAGGCGCGTACGTGTCGTAGTAGAGGCGCGCACGTAGCATGTATACGTACGTACAGCGGTCAGGGTGCAAGAAAGAAAATACGGCCACGTATGTGTACATACGGGCGGGGTCTCGAATGCCTACTCGCGCATACGTACGGCTAGGGCTCGTGTACATGGCTGGGCCGGAACGGAGAAACAACGTCGTCGTCGTGTTCATGGGGAGGCAACGGAATGTGTCGTGTTCATGGGAAAGCAACAGAATGCGTCGTGTTCATGGGGAGGCAACGGAATGCGTCGTGTTCATGGGGAGGCAACGGAATGTGTCGTGTTCATCGGGAAGCAACGGAACGCGTGGGAGCCAACCGGCTGGGTCGGAACGGAATGCGTGGTTGTGTTCATCGGGAGGGCTTGGACGGAACAGGTGATGGAAACGAGGCCTGGCGTACCGCAAAACGGAGGAAACGGAGCTCCTACATTCGGAATGGGGTCCTGTTGATCGGGAGGGGTGTGGCGTACCGCAAAACGGAGGAAACGGACCTCCTACGGTCGAAACGGGGGTCCTGTTGATCGGGAGGGGTGTGGCGTACCGCAAAACAGACGAAATGGGCCTCCTACAGTCGAAACGGGGGTCCTGTTGATCGGGAGGGGTGTGGCGTACCGCAAAACGGACGAAACGGACCTCCTACGGTCGAAACGGGGGTCCTGTTCATCGGGAGGGGTGTGGCGTACCACAAAACGGGACTCCACGGGATACTGTTCATCTCCACCGTCGACCTCCTCCAGCCTCCACGGGGTACCGTCGACCTCCTCCAGCCTCCACGGGCTCCTGTTCATCCAGCCTCCACCGCGCGCTACTCCACCGGCTACTATTCAACCACCACTCCACCATCTACTGTTCATCCAGCCCTCCACACCACGGGGTCCTGTTCAACCACCCCTCCACGGGCACCCCTCCACCATCTACTGTTCATCCAGCCCTCCACACCACGAGGTCTTGTTCATCCGGAGGCAACGCCACCACTCACTGTTCATCCAACCCCCCCCCCCCCCCCCCCCCCCCCGCAACGCTCACTATTCATCCAATCGATCGGCTTCAGTTAGCAGCAGCAGCGAAGGAATCGCTCGATCGGGTTCAGTTAACAGCCATCGATCGATTGCTCGGGTTCAGTAACGCGTAGCCTATAGTGCAATCGCTCGGGTTCAGTTAGAGCCCAACGCCTCGCTTGGGTTCAGTTAGAGCCAACGCCTCGCACACACGCGCGTACCTGTACGAGAGAAACGCGCATCTCTCGGCCCCCGACCTCCCACCGTAACAGGGAACTCCCCGAAATTTTCCTCCCCCTCGCTTCTACCACAGTTTTTTGTGTCATGGACGGCCCAAAGAATGTCATGCAGCTGCGTCTCTGGCCTGCCCAGGACGAAAAGCCCATTTTCTGTCATGATTTTTTGTCATAGAAGTAGGAGCCCACCACATCTATGATGATACCGGGTTTTGTCACAATTATCGTCATAGAAGTGTCATATGTATGACAGAAAAAAATTTCGTTCGGCCCAAAATGTCACGGATGTGTCTTTTTTTTGTAGTGAATATGATGAGGGGGTTATGTGGAGAAGACAAAAAAGGAGAAAGTCACACATCAACAAGGCTAATCAATGGGCTATGGAGATGCCCACCGATTGATGTTAATGCAAGGAGTAGGGATTGCCATGCAACGGATGCACTAGAGCTATAAATGTATGAAAGCTTGACAAAAGAAACTAAGTGGGTGTGCATCCAACTTGCTTGCTCACGAAGACTTGGGGCACTTGAGGAGGCCCATTGTTGGAATATACAAGCCAAGTTCTATAATGAAAATTTCCCACTAGTATATGAAAGTGACAAAACAAAAGACTCTCTATCATGAAGGTTATAGTGCTACTTTGAAGCACAAGTGTGGCAAAGGATAGTAACATTGTCCCTTCTCTCTTTTTCTCTCATTTTTTTATTTGGGCCTTTCTCTCCTTTTTTATGGTTTTTTTAAATTTCCTCACTTGGGACAATGCTCTAGAAAATGATGATCATCACACTTCTATTTATTTACATCTCAATGATTAAAACTCGATGCTAGAACAAAAGATGACTCTATATGAATGCCTCCGACGGTGTACCGGGATATGCAATGAACCAAGAGTGACATGTATGAAAGAATTATGAACGGTGGCTTTGCCACAAATACTATGTCAACTACATGATCATGCTAAGCAATATGACAATGATGAATGTGTCATGACAAACGGAATGGTGGAAAGTTGCATGGCAATATATCTCAGAATTTCTATGGAAATGCCATAATAGGTAGGTATGGTGGCTGTTTTGAGGAATATATAAGGAGGTTTATGTGTGAAAGAGCCTATCATATCACGGGGTTTTGATGTACTGGCGAAGTTTGCACCAACTCTCAATGTGAGAAAGGGCAATGCACGGTACCGAAGAGGCTAGCAATGATGGAAGGGTGAGAGTGCGTATAATCCATGGACTCAACATTAGTCATAAAGAACTCACATACTTATTGCAAAAATCTACAAGTCATCAAAAACATCGGCACTACGCGCATGCTCCTAGGGGGATAGATTGGTAGGAAAAGACCATCTCTCGTCCCCGACCGCCACTCATAAGGAAGACAATCAAAGAACACCCCATGTTTCAAATTTGTTACATAATGTTTACCATACGTGCATGCTGCGGGACTTGCAAACTTCAACAAAAACACTTCTCAAATTCACAACTACTCAACTAGCACGACTTTGATATTATTACCTCCATATCTCAAAACAATCATTAAGCATCAAACGTCTCTTAGTATTCAAAACACTCCTAGGAATTTTTTTACTAATCTTGAATACCTAGCATATTAGGATTATTTAAGCAAATTACCATGCTATTTAAGACTCTCAAAATAATCTAACTAAAGCATGAGAGATCAATAGTTTCTATAAAACAAATCCACCACCGTGCTCTAAAAGATATAAGTAAAGTACTAGAGCAAAACTATATAACTCAAAAGATATAAGCGAAGCACTTAGAGTATTCTAACAAATTCCAATCTCTCAAAAGGTGTGTACAGCAAGGATGATTGTGGTAAACTAAAAAGCAAAGACTCAAATCATACAAGATGCTCCAAGCAAAACACATATCATGTGGTGAATAAAAATATAGCTCCAAGTAAAGTTACCGATAGAAGTAGACGAAAAGACGGGATGCCTTCCGGAGAATCCCCAAGCTTTGGCTTTTAGGTGCCCTTAGATTATCTTGGGGGTGCCATTGGCATCCCCAAGCTTAGGCTCTTTCCACTCCTTGTTCCATAATCCATCAAATCTTTACCCAAAACTTGAAAACTTCACAACACAAAACTCAAAGTAGAAAATCTCGTGAGCTCTGTTGGCAAGAGAAAACAAAAGACCACTTAAAGGTACTGTAATGAACTAATTCTTTATTTATATTGGTGTTAAACCTACTATATTCCAAATTCTCTATGGTTTATAAACTATTTTACTAGCCATAGATTCATCAAAATAAGCAAACAACACACGAAAAACAGGATCTGTCAAAAACAGAACAGTCTGTAGTAATCTGTAGATAGAGAAAGATATGGAACCCCAAAAATTCTAAAATAAATTTCTGGACGTGAGGAATTTATCTATTAATCATCTTAAAAAAATAATTAACTAAATATAACTTTCAAAATAAAAATGGCAGCCGTTCTCGTGAGTGCTAAAGTTTCTGTTTTTTACAGCAAGATTAACAAGACTTTCCCCAAGTCTTCCCAACGGTTCTACTTGGCACAAACACTAATTAAACACAAAAAATACAACCTAAACAGAGGTGAGATAAATTATTTATTAATAAACAGGATCAAAAATCAAGGAATAAAAACAAAATTGGGTTGCCTCCCAACAAGCGCTATCGTTTAACGCCCCTAGCTAGGCATAACAAGCAAGGATAGATCTAGGTATTGCCATCTTTGGTAGGCAATCCATAAGTGGCTATCATAATATATTAATAAGGAAATTTAATTTTCTTTCTAGGAAAGTGTTCCATGCCTTTGCTTAACAGAAATTGGAATCTAATATTTCCTTCCTTCATATCAATAATTGCACCAATCGTTCTAAGGAAAGGTCTACCAATAATAATAGGACATGAAGGATTGCAATCTATGTCAAGAGCAATAAAATATACAGGTACATTATTACTATTTGCAACAATAAGAACATCATTAATTCTTCCCATATGTTTCTTAATAGTGGAATCCGCAAGGTGCAAGTTTAGAGAGCAATCATCAAAATCACGGAAACCTAACAAATCACACAAAGTCTTTGGAATCGTGGAAACACTAGCACCGAAATCACATAAAGCATAAAACTCATGATCTTTAATTGTAATTTTAATAGTTGGTTCCCACTCACCATAGAGTTTTCTAGGGATAGAAACTTCCAATTCAAGTTTTTCTTCATAAGATTGCATTAAGGCATCAACGATATGTTTAGTGAACACTTTATTTTGACTATAAGCGTGAGGAGAATTTAGCATAGATTGCAACAAGGAAATACAATCAATCAAAGAGCAATTTCATAATTAAATTCCTTAAAATACAAAATAGTGGGTTTAGCAACATCTAGGGTTTTAATTTCTTCAATCCCACTTTTATCAATTTTAGCATCAAGATCAAAAAACTCCAAATTCATGGAACATCTTATAGGTAAAGGTGGATCATATTCAGTCCCATCATTATCAAGATTCATATTGCAAAACAAAGATTTAATAGGGGACACATCTATAACTTTTATATCTTCATCTTTATTTTCATAGGAACTAGAAGAACACGCTCTTATAAAGGCATCTTTCTTAGCACGCATCCTAGCAGTTCTTTCTTTGCACTAATGAATGGGAATTCTCATGGATTTGAGAGATTCATTGATATCATGCTTAGGTGGAATAGATCTAAGTTTCAAAGAATCAACATCAAGAGAAATTCTATCAATGTTCCTGGCCAACTCATCAATCTTAAGCATTTTTTCTTCAATCAAAGCATTGAAATTCTTTTGCGAAGTAATAAATTCTTTAATATTAGATTCAAAACTAGAGGGCATCTTATTATAATTTCCATTAGAATTGTTGTAGGAATTACCATAATTATTAGAGGAATTACTAGGATACGACCTAGGATTAAAGTTTCCTCTATACGCATTGTTACCAAAATTGTTCCTACCAACAAAATTCACATCCATAGATTCATTATTATTCTCAATCAAAGTAGACAAGGGCATATCATTAGGATCAGAAGAAATACTTTTACTAGCAAATAATTTCATAAGTTCATCCATCTTTCCACTCAAAACATTAATTTCTTCTATCGCATGCACCTTTTTATTAGTAGATCTTTCAGTATGCCATTGAGAATAATTAACCATAATATTATCTAGGAGTTTAGTAGCTTCTCCGAAAGTGATTTCCATAAAAGTGCCTCCCGCGGCCGAATCTAAAAGATTTCTAGAAGCAAAATTCAATCCAGCATAAAAAATTTGTATAATCATCCACAAATTCAAACCATGAGTAGGGCAATTACGTATCATTAATTTCATCCTCTCCCAAGCTATTGCAACATGTTCATGATCAAGTTGGTAAAATTCATAATATCGTTTCTAAGGGAGATGATCTTAGCGGGAGGAAAATACTTAGAGATAAAAGCATCTTTGCACTTGTTCCATGAGTCAATACTATTTTTAGGCAAAGACAAAAACCAAGCTTTAGCACGATCTCTAAGAGAAAAAGGAAATAGCTTCAATTTAACAATATCATTATCCACATCTTTCTTCTTTTGCATATCACAAAATCAACGAAGCTATTTAGATGGGTAGCGGCATCTTCACTAGGAATGCCGGAAAACGGATCTTTCATGACAAGATTCAGCAAAGTAGTATTAATTTCACAAGATTTAGCATCGGTAAGAGGAGCAATCGGAGTGCTAATAAAATCATTGTTGTTGGTATTGGTAAAGTCACACAATTTAGTGTTATCTTGAGCCATCGTGACAAGCAAGCAATGAAACACACAAGCAAACAAAAAGCAAGCGGGCAAAAAGAGGCAAATAGAGAAAGAGAGGGAGGATAGAGAGAGAGGGCGAATAAAATGTCAAGGGTAAAGTGTGGGAGAGGAAAACGAAAGGCAAATGGCAAATAATGTAATGCGGGAGATAAGGATTGTGATGGGTACTTGGTATATTGAATTTTGCGTAGACTCCCCGGCAACGGTGCAAGAAATCCTTCTTGCTACCTCTTGAGCACTGCATTGGTTTTCCCCGAAGAGGAAGGGATGATGCAGCAAAGTAGCGTAAGTATTTCCCTCAGTTTTTGAGAACCAAGGTATCAATCCAGTAGGAGGCTACACGCGAGTCCCTCGTACCTGCACAAAACAAATAAATCCTCGCAACCAACGTGATAAGGGGTTGTCAATCCCTACACGGCCACATACAAGAGTGAGATCTGATATATATGATAAGATAATATTTTTGGTATTTTTATGATAAAGATGCAAGTTAAAATAAAAGCAAACTAAAAAGCAAAGGAAATAACTAAGTATTGGAAGATTAATATGATGAAGATAGACCCGGGGGCCATAGGTTTCACTAGTGGCTTCTCTCAAGAGCATAGGTATTCTATGGTGGGTGAACGAATTACTGTTGAGCAATTGACAGAATTGAGCATAGTTATGAGAATATGTAGGTATGATCATGTAGATAGGCATCACGTCCGAGACAAGTAGACCGACTCCTGCCTGCATCTACTACTATTACTCCACTCATCAACCGCTATCCAGCATGCATCTAGAGTATTAAGTTAATGAAAACAGAGTAACACCTTAAGCAAGATGACATGATGTAGAGGGATAAACTCATGCAATATGATGAAAACCCCATCTTGTTATCCTCGATGGCAACAATACAATACGTGCCTTGCTGCCCCTACTGTCACTGGGAAAGGACACCGCAAGATTGAACCCAAAGCTAAGCACTTCTCCCATTGCAAGAAAGATCAATCTAGTAGGCCAAACCAAACTGATAAATCGAATAGACTTGTAAATATAACCAATCATACATCAAAGAATTAAGAGAAGATTCAAATATTTTTCATAGATAGACTTGATCATAAACCCACAATTCATCGGTCTCAACAAACACACCGCAAAAAGAAGATTACATCGAATAGATCTCCACAAGAGAGGGGGAGACCATTGTATTGAGATCCAAAAAGAGAGAAGAAGCCATCTAGCTAATAACTATGGACCCGTAGGTCTGAGGTGAACTACTCACACTTCATCAGAGGGGCTATGGTGATGATGTAGAAGCCCTCCGTGATCGATGCCCCCTCCGGCAGAGCTCCGAAACAGGCCCCAAGATGGGATCTCGTGGATACAGAAAGTTGCGGCGGTGGAATTAGGGTTTTGGCTCCGTATCTGATCGTTTGGGGGTACGTAGGTATGTATAAGAGGAAGGAGTACGTCGGTGGAGCAATAGGGGGCCCACGAGGGTGGAGGGCGCGCCTGGGGGGGGGGGGGGTAGGCGCGCCCCCTACCTCATGGCCTCCTCATTTGTTTCTTGACGTAGGCTCCAAGTCTCTTGGGTCTTGTTCATTGAGAAAATCACGTTCCCGAAGGTTTCATTCCATTTGGACTCCGTTTGATATTCCTTTTCTTCGAAACCCTAAAATAGGCAAAAAAAACATCAATTCTGGGCTGGGCCTCCGGTTAGTAGGTTAGTCCCAAAAATAATATAAAAGTGGATAATAAAGCCCAATATTGTCCAAACAGTAGATAATATAGCATGGAGCAATCAAAAATTATAGATACGTTGGAGACGTATCATGATGTGATATTCTTGGCGATGATGCCCCTCAGGATATGATTCTCTTCCTCGAGCTTATTGACTTGCTGATTGAGGTCCATTATTTCCTTATGGAGCTTGCCTGTGATGGCTAAAGCTCCTTTCACCCATGGATGTTGCATACCTACGGGGGAACAAGTAACACTCTTTTTCATATTTTCATAAGAAAGAAATCTAACATTGGAAGGGATGACCGAGTTTGGGATAGCTGAGCTCTGTAGTTCCCCCATCGCGAACTCAGCTCGGAAACAAGAAGTAACTTCTTGATCCTCTTCCATGGCATCTATCCTTTTCAAGTTGGCCTCCATCTCTTCCTCTGTTGATGGCCCAAAGTGGTCAGCATCACTGTTTGCTCCTGGTCCCGGTGTCGGGTGGGATACTCGTCTCTCCCCAACTGACTCTTGAGAAGACATCTCGACCTAAATCTGCAGCAGAAACAACTCGAAACAAAGACATGAGATATTTGTGTTGTACAGTGGTCAAAACCTTTAGGAGATTATATAATGAATTTTCACCGACCAAAAGAAGTATTGTGCAAGAAAACGGAGTCCGGAGGGCACACGAGGTGCCCACGAGGCAGGGGGCGCGCCCAGGGGGGTAGGGCGCGCCCTCCACCCTCGTGGACGCCTCGTGTCCTTTCCGTACTGCTTCTTATTTTCCTATTTTCTTAAATATTCCAAAACGGAGAAAAATTGCTATTAGAACTGTTTTGGAGTCGGTTTACTTACCGTACCACATACCTCTTCCTTTTCGGAGGCTGAAACATTCTGGATGGTGTCCCTTATATACTCCTACGGGGTTACGGTTTCAATGCCATTAGTTTCAACATTTATGGGATTACCTGAGATATAATGTTTGATTCTTTGTCCGTTCACCACCCTCGGATTTGTGCCTTCGAAGTTGTTGATTTTTATGGCACCGGAATGATATACCTCCTCGATAACGTAAGGACCTTACCATTTAGAGAGGAGTTTACCTGCAAAAAAATCTTAAACGAGAGTTGTATAACAATACATAATCACCTACATTAAACTCACGTTTTTGTATCCTTTTGTCATGCCATCTTTTAACTTTTTCTTTAAACAGTTTGGCATTTTCATAGGCCTGGGTTCTCCACTCATCAAGTGAGCTAAATGTCAAATAGTCTCTTCTCACCATCAAGTTTGAAGTCATAGTTGAGCTCTTTAATGGCCCAATATGCCTTATGTTCTAGTTCGAGAGGTAAGTGGCATGTTTTACCATAAACTATCTTATACGGAGACATACCCATAGGAGTTTTATATGCAGTTCTATAGGGCCATAATGCATCATCAAGTTTCTTGGACCAATTCTTTCTAGACCTATTAACAATCTTTTGCAAAATTAATTTTAGCTCTCTATTGCTCAGTTCTACTTGACCACTAGACTGTGGGTGATATGGGGATGCAATTCTATGATTAACATCATACTTAGCAAGCATCTTACGAAAAGCACCATGAATAAAATGTGAACCACCATCAGTCAATAAGTATCTAGGGACTCCAAACCTCAGAAAAATAACTTCTTTAAGCATCTTAATAGAGGTGTTATGATCAACACTACTAGTTGGCATAGCTTCTACCCACTTAGTAACGTAGTCAATAGCAACTAAAATATGTTTATACCCATTAGAGGAAGAAAACGGTCCCATATAATCAAAGCCCCAAACATCAAATGGTTCAATAACAAGTGAATAATTCATAGGCATTTCTTGACGTCTACTAATGTTACCAATTCTTTGACACTCATCACAATACAAGACAAACTTACGGGCATCCTTGAAGAGAGTAGGTCAATAATAACCGGATTGCAATACCTTATGTGCAGTTCTATCTCCAGCATCACTAAAAAAATACACTTCCGTGATGATACGTGTTTGTCACAGTAGGTCACATTTTTTGTCATGCATGCACATCCATGATGATTTTATGACAGAATCAAGATAGTCATACCTGTGCTGTCGTAGAAGTGTTCCATGACATTACCAAAATTATCATCACAGAAGTGTCCACTTCCATGACGATAAATCGCGCGTCACAGAAGTGCTTTCGTCAAGGGTGACCGACACGTGGCATCCACCGTAACGGAACGCCGTTAAGCTATCGAGTCGGATTTTGGATCCGATAACCCGTTAACAGCCCTGACCAATGGGAATTTTCCACGTGTAAAATTTTGATTGGCTGAAGGGAACACCTGTCAGCTCGTCAGTGGGCCAGATGTCGCCCGTCCATTGGAGGAGACATGCCTATGATACGTCAACACGTGGCTGGGCCCAACAGAGGCCCATATAGGTTAAAAAGGCTGGCCCGATCAAAGGCCCGTAGAACTTAATCTGGTACTAGTGGGCCAGCCCAATAACGGCCTGCTTAATAAAGGCCCATTTACGGCCCGAAGCCAGATCTGGCCCGTTAATTGTTTGCCCAATATTTGGGCCCATTTACGGCCCGAAGCCAGATCTGGCCCGTTAATTGTTCGCCCAATATTTGGGCCCATTTGCGGCCCGAAGCTAGATCTGGCCTGTTAATTGTTCGCCAAATATTTGGTCCCAACTATAGCCCAGTGACTTTCGGCCTGTTAGAGGCCTGATGTAGACATGGGCCCATTTCAGCCCGGTGTGACTATCGGCCTGGGAATGGCCCATGCTTCCCATGGGCCATATATGGTCCAACGGGACATCGGGCCCACTAATGGCCCGTGCTAAAGGTGGCAACAGTTAAGCCCAACATGACTTTGGGCCTGTTAAAGGCCTGTCGCATAATTCGGCCCGTTGATGCCTGTGCTAAGCTTTCGGCCTCTTAAAGGCCCATGATATCAGTGGGCCAACTAAGGCCCGAGATATGTTTCGGCCTGGTAACGACCCGTGAGCTAACTAGGCCCAAAACGGCTCGGTCTACATTTCGGCCTACTGAAGGCCCGTCGACGACTAGTGAAAATTGAGGCCCAACATGCATTTTGGCCTGCTAAAGGCCCGTGGTTTCATCTCGGCCGTAATAGGCCAGTACAATATTCAGCATGTTAATGGCCCAATGCTACCTAGGCCAAACTAAGCGCTGGGTCGACAAAAGGACCAACTAAAATATAGGCCGGTGTAAGTTTGGGCCTGGCGCAATGTGTGAAGGCCCCAATCGTTCGGGCCCAAGAAAGACGCAGGCCGGCCCAATTGTGGCCCGCTAAAAACCTAACGTGTTAGAGTCGAATGTTTCGGTCCGGTCGACTACATCTGTTTTTTTTTTCAGATAGCGAATGATGGCAGTAACTAGTAGGAATTAAGAACAAACCTACTCTATACAATAAAGAAATTGCAGCATAGTAACTAAGAATAAACCTACACTATACAATAAAGGATTTAAGGTATATTACATCCACTGAGCATCGAAGTTCGCCACCAGTGATCATAAAGCGCAACGAAGAATAAGATTACAAAAACTGGGCACCATTGCAGCGTAACAAAATAGTACTGAACCGAGACCACTTCCAAGACAGTTCAAGAAAGGTTAGCCTTGCAGGGGAACTGCTGCGCAAGCTGCTGAGCAAGGCTATGAGACCGGCCTAGCATGTCGGTCATAGCTTCCAGGTGTAGCTGTTTAGCGATGAGGTTCTCATTGGTGTTCTCCGCAATCTTTCTTAGAGATAGGACTTCAAGTCAAAGTTGAGTTGTAGAATGCCTTTCTGCTAGAACTTGGGACTGAAGAAGTCGAACTGATTCAGACAACGAATTATGTGAGCTTGTCTGACTGTTAGTCTCAAGTAACTTGAACACTACATCAAGACAAGACTTTGGGGTTGTCTCGCTATCTTCAAGATGTTTTGCCTTCTTTGCTGCAATATATGTTGGGTTTGTCTCACAGCCTTCAGCAGACTTGTGCATGCCATCAGGCATATCACCCTGAAACAAAGTAGAGAGATGACAGGTTTTGCACGTGTATAAAGAAAGATGATAACTGTTCTGTCAATTCTATCCAATTTCAAATTAAAAAATAAAGAGTAAGTTCAAAATATCAATAACATAATTTGGCATTGTTCATAATGCGGGGAGCTTCACCACACTACTGGATTACCATGTCAACATAACAAGCATAGATGAAGGGTAAAGAAAATCATTGTATCTATTTTGGATAATGTGCATGGCGTGTTGTTCATATCATCAGCCACATGAGTAAGATAAAACAGGAGATGACAAGGTGCAAACGTGGGTTGCTTCACCACACACTGGTTTATACATCCACAAAAACAAGCATACATATAGGGAGTATTAAGTAATGTGCATGGTATGAATAAGGAATTTGGTTTTACAAGTAAAACTTAGAACTTACGGTTCTTACGAACATGCATTTTGGTAGAAACAGCAAACTAAACAGCAGTAAACGATAGGGAGTATGAGCAAATTAAACAGCAGTTGAGGATAAAGGCTTTAGAAGGACTGACTTACATTAACAATTAACATCGGCTTTATAATGCCCTTCTCCATGTCAAGGGAAGGATAACTCAAGAATTTCAGCACAGAATCTTCTTCATAAGCATTGCATGTACTCTACATTTTGTAGAGAGTAATTATAGATATGATAATACTGGAAGGGATAGAGGATAATGAAGATAAGATGCAGATTGATGCTACGTAATCAACTACCAATCCCTGGAAGTAGAAGCGTTACAGGACAAAATGTACTGACAAGAGCAATGTGCTACACTTCTGCACTGGCATTGTCCGTGTATTCTACTTGTTGGTAAGATTAAATATTGATCTGATCTTTTTTAGTAAATGGTGGGCGAGGGAGATAAGATGCAGAATGCTACAAAATGAACCAATCCCTCTTCCCATAATACAAGAGTGTTTTGAACACTGGTGTACTGTACAAAACGTTCTTATATTATGGGACGGAGGGAGTAGCTGTTAATGTAAGTACAGTGATAGACCACGTTCAGTCCTTACAAGAGGACTACGAAGCTAAACCTCTTCAAAAGCATTGGGTTGATTCTAAATTTATGTAAGAGTCCATACAGATCTTATAATGTCCACCAAATGGACGATTACGAGGCTAACATGTGCAGTGATGCTACATAATCAAACAACTATGAAAGTAAGTATGGTCATACAGGGCAAGAGGTACTCATAAGAGCAATGCAGTGTGCAGTATAGTTGCGAGATTCTGTGGTCCCTTGAGAACGAATGTTCTTCTGCTAGCAGTTTTCGTACAAGTGAGACATTAAGGCGAATGCAGAAATGTAGTTCAAATTGTGATGTGATATCATAGACAGTACCTTATGCTGCAGCCGAGACCAATGTGTAACAAGATTATTCCAGTCACTGTCGGATAAATGTAGCACCGGAGACTTTACAGAAATTTCGTTCAGAGGCTTGCCATCGAAGTGCGCTTGCCTCAGGTAGGAACGATACTTCATCAACGAGTGCTTGAAAAGCGCAACCAACCCTTGCTCGTCATCACAATCCAGTTTGCTCCTCGCCTATTTAAAAGAATGAAATCTTGTGTCTTCTATCAGCAGAAACATATGCAGTAATGACCATGAATAACATTAGTACATTACTTATGCGTAAGTTGCGGAGGAAGACTGGAAATTGTTCTGTGTCTGTGGTATAATCTTTCCATGAAGGAAAGATGCGCACAAAGTTCCTGACAACAACATAAGCTTCGTCTTCTAAACTGGGAAGAAATGGAACAGGGGTCCTATTTGCTGCAATTGGGGCTCTCTCTGGTTCGAAAAGGGATTTGGCAAGTGGATTTGGTGTACTCTTTGCTGGAATGGGGTTTTTGCGTCGTACAGCTGGTGCTATGTCAACTGGCATAATCATATTGTTTGCTGCAGTTGGGGTCTGCTGAGTTGGGGCATCAGAAATGACTAGTGTAGTAGGGCTAGAGTCTGCTAGAGTTGGGGTATTTTGTGGGTCAGGTGCTATTGCAACTACACCTAATGGGCTATTTGATTTATCAGGTGCCACTACCTTTTCCAAATACTTTGCTTGTGCTCCTCCACGATCAGCAATCGCCCTCTTCCTTTTGAACATCTGATACACAAGAACAACATTTGAATGGATAAATATGGTATGATGACAGATGGAATATGTACTGAAAATGGATATGCAGGGCGTATTCACATACACGATGTGTAAACTAAGCTAATGGCAGTTCAACAAAGTAGAAGCAATGCAAAGTATTAGTTGCAAGATATGTGTGAGCAATGTAACCTTGGAATGTTAGAGCAAGTACCTTGATGGGTGAATAAGATAGGGCATCTTCCTCTGACTCCTCCACTAGGGAGCTACATTGACTTAGGTCTCTGTCATGGAATTGTCATGGCAAATGTCCTAGTGGAAGGACTTAATCGTAGGGCCATCGCAACTAGTAAGCTTAAAGGGGTTAATCGGGACAAAGGACACGAGAGGTTTTATACTAGTTCGGCCCCATACGATGAAGGTAAAATCCTACGTCTAGTTGTGTTTGGTATTGCTGGGGTTTCGATCACCAAGAGGCTTAACTCGCCGGTTTGGTTATCGATCTCTTCTTTCTTGCCCTAAGCCGCCACCGGGTCATCCCCTTATATACATGGGTTGACGCCTGGTGGCCTACAGAGTCCCGGCTGGCTCATAAATCATGTCCGGCTCAGTGACTTCTTTTATATGCCTTTCTTTACAAGTCTTTCCTTACATGCGGCAGTTTACAACATTGGGCCTTAAGCCGCCGCTAGGCTTTTGGGACTTCTATAATATTTGATAAACTATCATCTTAATGTTTACTGGGCTTCTTGTGTAACTCGCCATTGGGGCTGACCCGGCCCCTCCTGGGGGGGTCATACCTGATAGCTATATCCCCAACATTAGGCCCCAAGTTGACTTTGAACTTCGTTCTTTGTCAATCTTCAATACTTAGACAAAAATGTAGAAGTTTTTGTAACCCGCCGTGATGTCATCTTTTGAAAATGCAAAAAAAACTTTTATGACATCATCTCCAACGGATCTTCATCTTTAATGTCTCCCGAGAATCGAGGCGTCTATGTAGTTGGATAACCATTATTTGGCTATCCCTCAATTTTTGCGCCCGTCTGTTCACATTTTCCTTATAAATAGGCATGCCTCGGCTTTCTTCCTTCTTCTCTCTCACTCCGTCTTCTTCCTCTCGCAAACCCCCTGCTGCTCGAGCTTTGCCACCGCCGCGCTTCGCCTCCGTCTCCGTCGACTTTGGCCGTTGCATCAACCCGAACCGATCCAGAGAACGGCGGGGACCACCGCAGAAGATCCACGGTTGTAAGTGTCCTCCTTTTCACTTCTCATATCCGCATTTAGGGTTTTCAGATTTCTTTGTGTTCTTCGTAGTTCATCGTAGTTCTTCATAGTTCTTCCACCGCAAGCTTCTTCTTGATCCAAAAATACATATATGCTTGTGCGGTAGTGTTTTTGTGCCTACTTTTGACGTCCGCAGATCCCTTTCTCTGGTTCAAAGATCTTATTAGAACTTATAGACTCCTCTGCGCTGAACCTTTTAGGTCTAGAATTTTCTCCATTTTGAATAGCCATTTGATCTGGAATAATACCAAGCAATTAGGAAACTTGTTTGTCTCAACACTTAGCTAAATTTACCTTCTTCAAATATCTGTAATCATGGCGGCTTACTGTGTCGGCTTACTTTTCCTTATATGACATTAGCCCTTAACTAAGCCACAATTACTTCCCTGTATTATCATCATGTAACTGTTAATTTCACCCTTGAATTGAATCGGCATGTTGCCTTTCTTTTCAGTTTGTTTTTGAACATCATGCCGTCCAAAGCGCCAACCATCTGCAACTGGGTTCCCTCAATCGTAACTGAGGAACGTTTGAAGGAGTTCTTAACCATAGGGTTTTTGCCAGCGAAAACCGTTATGTCTTACCGTGCCCCTGACTCGGAAGAAGAACGGCCCAATCCAAGGGCTGGTGAAGTGATTGTTTTTACTAACCATATGAACTGTGGCTTCTCACCGCCCAGCTCAAAGTTCTTCAGAGAGGTCCTCCACTTTTTCAAACTCCACCCTCAAGATATTGGGACCAATTCCATATCTAACATCTGTAACTTCCAAGTGCTCTGTGAGGTGTATCTTCAACAAGAGTCGACCGTGGAGCTGTTTAGAGAATACTTTTATCTGAACCGGCAGAACGAGTGCACCAACGGCCTTAGCTTAGAGCTTGGAGGCATCTCAATTCAATGCCGGCAGGGCACTGTCTTCCCCTCATAGTCTTGCCGAGTCATCCAAAAGACTGGAATCAGACTTGGTTTTACTGCCAAGAAATTTCACCGGCAAACGAGAGGCCACTGCCGGGTTATCGCCCCGAACGTCTTGACTCCAAGTTCATGCTTCCTGACAAGCTCACTGCCACTGAACGCAGAAAGCTGATACCATCCATCAAAAGGATTAATGCTCTGTTAGGAAATGGGTTAACTGGAGTTGATCTGACCTGCTGCTAGATCTCATGGCGGGTCATCCGTCTAAGCCGTCGGTCAAAACTGATGTATGAGTATGGTGGAGGCCCGGATGACTCTCTTCATCACAACCCCGTTCAATTAACAGAAGAAGATATTGTTTCAATGTCAAATCTTCTGGTGAACGGGAAATACGAAGATTGCAGTATTGTCGGGTTAAACCCCTTCTGCAAGCTTAACCCGGTGCCAGAAGTAAGGATATTCTGATCTCTTCTCCTTTGTATTTTTCTCAGGCGTATTGTTTAATACTTGCCTGATCTTTTCATCGTGTTTTTACCTGTCTGCAGGCTAACTCTGACTTCTGGAAAGTTAAATATGACCACGAAGCTGCCAAGAAAGCGAGAGTCGCAGCCATAAATGCCAAGAAAATGACCCGGAGGTCAAAAAAGAAGAAGAAGAACACTGCCAAAGGCTGGATGAGACTTGAAGATACTTCTGGGTCGGAGGTAGCCCTTGACTCCCATGGCCAACTTTTTAATAATATTATTGACACTATTCATTTCTAGGATGACACTGGGCCAGCCATGCTGTGGAAGAAGAGGTAACTATCATTTCCTCCGACTCAGAGCCCTTGCCAAGGCAAAAAATTCGACGAGTGATCCGTAAAGTAAGGTTTTCTAACCCTTTAGCTCACTTGGATCCCAACTTTATTTTGAAAAAGCAGCAACATGAGAGCCACCGTCAAGCCTAGACAGAAGATGAACCGGCTATTGTTCTTCAACAAACTCCTCAGAAGCGCCGGAATGAGGTTTACTTCTTTTGTCCTTTGCTACGTCTTGAGCTTGCGTTGGTTTTCCCCGAAGAGGAAGGGATGATGCAGCAGAGTAGCGTAAGTATTTCCCTCAGTTTTTGAGAACCAAGGTATCAATCCAGTAGGAGCCCACGCTCAAGTCCCTCGTACCTGCACAAAGTGATAGCTACTCGCAACCAACGCGATTAGGGGTTGTCAAGCCCTTCACTGTCACTTACGAGAGTGAGATCTGATAGATAGAATATTTTTGGTATTTTTGATATAAAGATGCAAAGTAAAAAGTAAAAGAAAAGTAAATAGCAAAACAATATAAAAGTGATGGAGATTGATATGATGAGAATAGATCCGGGGGCCACAGGTTTCACTAGTGGCTTCTCTCAAGAGCATAAGTATTCTACGGTGGGTGAACAAATTACTGTTGAGCAATTGATAGAATTGAGCATAATTATGAGAATATCTAGGCATGATCATGTATATAGGCATCACGTCCGTGACAGTCAAATCAAAGCGATTCTGCATCTACTACTATTACTCCACTCATCGACCGCTATCCAGCATGCATCTAGAGTATTAAGTTAAAAATAGAGTAACGCCTTAAGCAAGATGACATGATGTAGGGAGATAAATTCATGCAATATGAAATAAACCCCATCTTGTTATCCTCGATGGCAACGATACAATACGTGCCTTGCTGCCCCTTCTGTCACTGGGAAAGGACACCGCAAGATCGAACCCAAAGCTAAGCACTTCTCCCATGGCAAGAACTACCAGTCTAGTTGGCCAAACCAAACGGATAATTCGAAGAGACTTGCAAAGATAACCAAACATGCATAAAAGAATTCAGAGAAGATTCAAATATTATTCATAGATAGACTTGGTCATAAACCCACAATTCATCGGTCTCAACAAACACGCCGCAAAAAGAAGATTGCATCGAATAGATCTCCACAAGAGAGGTGGAGAACTTTCTATTGAGATTCAAAGAGAGAGAAGAAGCCATCTAGCTACTAACTATGGACCCGAAGGTCTAAGGTAAACTACTCACACTTCATCGGAGGGGCTAGGATGATGTAGAAGCCCTCCGTGATGACGGCCCTCTTCCGGCGGAGCTCCGGAAGAGGCCCCAAGATGGGATCTCGTGGATACAGAAATTTGCGGCGGCGGAATTAGGTTTTTGGCTCCTGTCCTGATCGTTTGGGGGTACGTGTGTATATATAGGAGGAAGGAGTATGTAGGTGGAGCACCGAGGGGCCCACGAGGCAGGGGGGCGCGCCCCCACCCTCGTGACCACCTGTTTGATGCCTTGCAGTAGGGTCCAAGTCTCCTGGATCACGTTCGGTGAGAAAATCACGTTTCCGAAGATTTTATTCCGTTTGGACTCCGTTTGATATTCTGTTTATCCGAAACACTGAAATAGGCAAAAAAACAGCAATTCTGGGCTGGGCCTCCGGTTAATAGGTTAGTCCCAAAAATAATATAAAAGTGGAAAATAAAGCCCAATATAGTCCAAAACAGTAGATAATATAGCATGGAGCAATCAAAAATTATAGATACGTTGGAGATGTATCAGGCATCCCCAAGCTTAATTCCTGCTCGTCCTCGAGTAGGTAAATGATAAAAAGAGAATTTTTGATGCGGAGTGCTACTTGGCATAATTTCAATGCAAATCTTCTCAATTGTGGTATGAATATTCAGATTAGAAAGATTCAAGACAAAAGTTTATATTGACATAGAAAATAATAATAGTTCAAGCATACTAACAAAGCAATTATGTCTTCTCAAAATAACATGGCCAAAGAAAGTTATCCCTACAAAATCATATAGTCTGGCTATGCTCCATCTTCCCCACACAAAGTATTTAAATCATGCACAACCCCGATGACAAGCCAAGCAATTGTTTCATACTCTAACTTTTTCAGAACTTTTTCAATCTTCACGCAATACATGAGCGTGAGCCATGGATATAGCACTATAGGTGGAATAGAATGGTGGTTGTGGAGAAGACAAAAAGGAGAAGATAGTCTCACATCAACTAGGCGTATCAATGGGCTATGGAGATGCCCATCAATAGATATCAATGTGAGTGAGTAGGGATTGCCATGCAACGGATGCACTAGAGCTATAAATGTATGAAAGCTCAACAAAAGAAACTAGTGGGTGTGCATCCAACTTGCTTGCTCACGAAGACCTAGGGCAATTTGAGGAAGCCCATCATTGGAATATACAAGACAAGTTCTATAACGTAAAATTCCCACTAGTATATGAAAGTGACAACATATGAGACTCTCTATATGAAGAACATTGTGCTACTTTGAAGCACAATATATGAGCCTTGCTATATCATGGTGATACTTTGAAGCACAAGTGTGGAAAAAAGGATAGTAGCATTGCCCCTTTTTTATTTTATTATTTTTTTGGGCCTTCTTTTTTTTCTTTGGCCTTTCCTTTTTTTGGGACAATGCTCTATTGAATGATGATCATCACACTTCTATTTATTTACAACTCAATGATTACAACTCGATACTAAAACAAAGTATGACTCTATATGAATGCCTCCGGCGGTGTACCGGGATATGCAATGAATCACGAGTGACAAGTATGAAAGAATTATGAACGGTGGCTTTGCCACAAATACTATGTCAACTACATGATCATGCTAAGCAATATGACAATGATGGATGTGTCATGATGAACTAGATGGTGGAAAGTTGCATGGCAATATATCTCGGAATGGCTATGGGAATGCCATAATAGGTAGGTATGGTGGCTGTTTTGAGGAAGGTATATGGTAGATGTATGATACCGGCGAAAGTTGCGCGGTATTAGAGAGGCTAGGAAGGGTGGAAGGGTGGGAGTGCGTATAATCCATGGACTCAACATTAGTCATAAAGAACTCATATACTTATTGCAAAAATTTAGAAGTTATCAAAGCAAAGTATTACGCGCATGCTCCTAGGGGGATAGATTGGTAGGAAAAGACCATCACTCATCCCCGACCGCCACTCATAAGGAAGACAATCAATAAATAAATCATGCTCCGATTTCATCACATAACGGTTCACCATACGTGCATGCTATGGGAATCACAAACTTCAACACAAGTATTCTTTAAATTCACAGCTACTCAACTAGCATGACTTTAATATTATCACCTCCATATCTCAAAACAATTATCATGCTTCAATCTTTTCTTAGTATTCAACACACTCAAAAGAAAGTTTCACAAATCTTGAATACCAAGCATATTATTATTAGGAAAATTACCATGATATTAAGAGACTCTCAAATTAATTTAAGTGAAGCATGAGAGATCAATAGTTTCTTTAAAACGAATCCACCACCGTGCTCTAAAAGATCTAAGTGAAGCACATAGAGCAGAATTATCTAGCTCAAAAAGGATATAAGTGAAGCACATAGAGCAAAATTATCTAGCTCAAAAGATATAAGTGAAGGACATAGAGAAAAATTATCTAGCTCAAAAGGTATAAGTGAAGCACATAGAGCAAAATTATCTAGCTCAAAAGATATAAGTGAAGCACATAGAGCAAAATTATCTAGCTCAAAGGATATAAGTGAAGCACATAGAGTATTCTATCAAATTTTAATTCATGTATGGCTCTCTCAAAAGGTGTGTACAGAAAGGATGATTGTGGCATACTAACAAACAAATAAACAAATAATACAAGACGCTCCAAGCAAAGTACATATCATGTTGGTGAATAAAAATATAGCTCCAAGTAAATTACCGATGGAAGTGGACGAAAGAGGGGATGCCTTCCGGGGCATCCCCAAGCTTTGACTTTTTGGTGTCCTTGGATTATCTTGGGGGTGACATGGGCATCCCCAAGCTTAGGATCTTGCCACTCCTTGTTCCATGATCCATCAAAAGAATTCACCCAAAACTTGAAAACTTCACAACATAAAACTCAAAATAGAAAACTCGTGAGCTCCGTTAGCAAAAGAAAACAAAATACCACTTCAAGGTACTGTAATGAACTCATTCTTTATTTATATTGTTGTTAAACCTACTGTATTCCAACTTCTCTATGGATTATAAACTATTTTACTAGCCATAGATTCATCAAAATAAGCAAACAACACACGAAAAACAGAATCTGTCAAAAACAGAACAGTCTGTGGTAATCTGTAGCTAGAGAAATATCTGGAACCCCAAAAATTCTAAAATAAATTGCTGGACGTGAGGAATTTATCTATTAATCATCTTCAAAAAGAATTAACTAAATATCACTCTTCAAATAAAAATGACAGCAGTTCTCGTGAGCGCTAAAGTTTCTGTTTTTTACAGCAAGTTCAACAAGACTTTCCCCAAGTCTTCCCAACGGTTCTACTTGGCACAAACACTAATTAAACACAAAAAACACAACCAAAACGGAGGCTAAATAATTTATTTATTAAATAACAGCAAGGAAAAATATTGGGATGTCTCCCAACAAACGCTTTTCTTTAAAGCCTTATAGCTAGGCATTGGTAATTTTAATGATGCTCACATGAAAGACAAGAATTGAAGCACAAAAGGAGCATCATAAAGCATGTGACAAACATATCTAAGTCTAACATACTTCCTATGCATAGGCATCTTATAGGCAAATAAATTATCAAGGCAAGCAAAAACTAGCATATGCAAGGAAGAGGAAAGAAACAATAGCAATCTCAACATAACGAGAGGTAATTTAGTAACATGAAAATTTCTACAACCATATTTTCCTCTCTCATAGTAATTACATGTAGGATCATAAGAAACTTCAACAATATAGCTATCACATAAAATATTCTCAACATGATCCACATGCATGCAAAGTTGGCACTTTTCCGAAATAGTGGGATTAACATTAACTAAAGTCATGACCTTCCCAAACGCACTTTTATCAAAAACTTCATAAGATTGAACATTCTCTAAATATGTGGGATCTAAAGTTGACATTCTTCCAAAACCACTGTCAATATTATTGCAAACATTATAATCAATCTCATATTCATCATGGGGTTTAAATAAATTTTCAAGATCAAAAGAAGAATCACCCCAATCATGATCATTGCAACAAGTAGAGGACATAACAAAACTAGCATCCCCAAGCTTAAGGTTTTGTATATTATTAACACAATTGTCATTAATAGAATTTATAATAACATCATTGCAATCATGCTTTTTATTCAAAGATATATCATGAATCACTTCATAACATACTTCATCGCAATTTTCAGATTCATGAATTTCAAGCAAAACTTCATAAAGATAATCTAGTGCACAAAACTCACTAGCAATTGGTTCAACATAACTGGATCTCTTAAAAAGATTAGCAAGCGGATGAGGATCCATAAATCTTAGGTTCTCTGTTTAGTAATAAATAAATGACTATTCCAACCATACGAGCAAACAAAAAGCAAACGGGCCAGAAGAGGCAAATAGAGAGGGAGGATAGAGAGAGAGGGCGAATAAAACGGCAAGGGTGAAGTGGGGGAGAGGAAAATGAGAGGCAAATGGCAAATAATGTAATGCGGGAGATAGGGATTGTGATGGGTACTTGGTATGTTGACTTTTGCATAAACTCCCCGGCAACGGTGCAAGAAATCCTTCAAGACCGCCCCTGGGTAATGAAAAATCCCCCTTTTCTATGTTGTTCGAATTGTATCTTTGAACTGACAGTCCTGCAATATTTCTCTTAGTCGCCAAGCTAAGTCCAAGAAGGCAAAGGCAGTTAAACTGGCGGAAGACCCGCCAATCCTTCCATCTGACCTAGCCAGGCCACCTTCCCCTCCATTAACTGACGCTCCAGAAGACCCGCCTGTAGATGCAGAAGAAAATCCTCCTGAGCCGTCGTTTGATGAGACCACTGTGAATCCTTCCGCAACTAGACCATCAAGCTCAGCCAACCCGCCATCACCGTCTGCACAAGACGTTCAGATCAACGGGAGCCATTTTATTGAGCCGGGGAATCCAACCGTGATGGCTCGGTGTACTGCGGAACAAGAGGCATTGGAGAGGCAGAAAGTGCGCTTTGACGTTGCCAATTACGACCATCTAAATGCCAACGATATTTTATCCGGCTATCTCAGCCATGTGGACTCCAGTCGCGACTCTGAGATCGAAATGGTCAAACAATTGCAGTTGAAATACGAGGTACGTTCTTACGGCTTATCTATATTCCTCCAGCCCCCAAGTCTTCAGATTATGAGAGAACCGAAATGATCTGTAGACTTTATAATATAGGCCAAGACCTTTACCTTTGAAACTTTTCTTGAATTCACTAAAATAGAACAAAGCTTCACTTGTAGTCCCCAAGGGCCGGTTCCTTTTGATCATAAATGAGCCGGTACTTTAAATTGTTTTGTACCATATTCAAATGACTTAATACTCCAGCTTAACCTTGAGAAACTTGCTGAACTGCATACATTAGCCCCCAAGTGCCAAGTGATGTTACTTTGTAAAGTACTTGGGACTTAAAGTATGTCTGAATATGCTTTTTTGCAGAATGCCTTATCTGAACTGCACTCGCAATTCACTGATGCGAAGACCCGGCTAGCGAGTCAGGAAGGAGAAATCAAGTCTGCTAACTCCAAATTGCAAATAAGTCTCTCTGAGACGGAAAACTTAAAGACCAGCTTCATCACCAAGAAGAAAACCTGGGCAGATGAAAAAATGCTTCTGACACAACGCGCCGAGAAGGCCGAAGCATCCCTTGAAGAAGTGTCAACGGAGCTGAACGGTTTAAAGGGCCGGGTGTCTCAAATGGTGGCCGCCATCTTTGGTAAGCCGTCTGTGTTTTAACAATGTGTACCTTTTGCTGATCCGGAATATAAGCCGCCGACTGACTTTGTGTATAAAATATGTGCAGGCCCACGAAGCAAGAACCTGAGCCAAGATCCTTTGATTAAATTGAAGGCAGTGTATACCTTAGTAGAACAACTGTATATTGGCGCACAAAGGGCACTTGCCGCCATCTCTCCTGCCAATCAAGGACCCAACCGGCTCAGCGACGTTCTGAAAAAACTGTCAATCCTGCCTGCCATATTTCTAGAAGTGAAACGCTCCTGTGCACGAGCCGGAGCTTTGACTGCCCTGTGCCGCTCCAAGGCTTGGGTGCCAGACCTAGACCCAGCGGATGTGGCCAGAGGCTATCCCACCGTGAAGGAAGATGGATCTCCCTTTGAGCAGGAGGACTTCATGGCTTGCGTGCGCGGGGTCCGACGTCAGGCAACTACCCTTGGAGATGACACCAACATCGACAAATACCAGCCGGGTTTTGATGTTGAAAATAAGAAGATGGCGACTCCCTCATACAAGGTAACGGATTTGATCCCGCCTGTAAGAGAAAATACATTTTCCCCGGAAGTTGACCCGGCCGGCCTGATCGATGAAGAAGCCAAATTTGTCGCCGTGAATGGTTTTGACTAGTCAAAACCCAACTTCCAGCCAACAGAGGGCGGTGAACCGGCGAGGGAGGAATAATAACCATCTTCATTGGCTTATAAAAAGCCTTGTTATAGTTTAGCTGTGAAAACACTGAATGCCTTGCCTATGCCATCGTGCATAAAACATTGTGTGTGACTATGTATTTCCTGATGGCAACATATGCATCATATTTGATGATTATTTCTGCAACACTTTAACTCCGTTCCTGTAGATACAAGAGAAGAGACTGGCTCGGCGGCTTAGAACCGAACGGGTTAAAACACCCGGCTTATAGCCAATATGTTTACCATAATAGAAAACAGAAGCAGATATAAATAAAGGACAAGGGCTGAAACTAACCCTTTGGTTAATGTAGCAGGCAATTGCGTATAAATAATAGCCATAATTGTACCTTTGATCCTTAGACCACCGGCTTGAATAACCCGGGTAATGAAGTTGATAACTCAATCTTTCTGAGAAGTCAATGCCTCTGAATACTTAATGATCATCATACCTTGGTGGCCTTGTTGTCAAATAAACAAGCCGGCGAAGAAGATCATGCTAATTATTTATGGAATTGAGACAACAAATACTAAAAGGCAAATAACGGGTAACAAGTACGATTTAACCTTATATTTAAAGATTGGTGGCTTTTGATTCGAATACGATCAGTAAACCGGACCAAAGGGGTTAAGCTAAGGTTCGAATACGACCATATAGCCCCCAGTGGCTTTGGCATTGCGCCGATCAAGAGGGTACCGACAGCTATGTTCTCTTTGGTTCGAATACGACCTATGTTTGAACAGGAAGCCCCCAAATGACCTTGAGAGGTTTTTAACGACCCTGATTCAAATACGATCCAAGTCAGACCCAAAAGGGGTTAAGCTATGATTCAGATACGATCAAGAATCCCCCAAGTGAGTTTGGCCTTGAGCCGATCAAGAGGGTTACGACAGCTATGTTCTCTTTGGTTCGAATACGACCTATGTTTGAACAGGAAGCCCCCAAGTGACCATAATATTGCAGCTAGATTCGAATACGATCATAAGCTGGACCAAAAAAGGTTAGACTTGATTCTAATATGATCAGCTCCTTAATAGTCAATTGAAAAGAAAACATAACAAAGATACATAATCTTTTGAAAAGAAAAGAGACCGATGGTCCTGCTTTATTACTTGTCATGGTATATACAATGTTAAAGTATGTACATGATGAGAGTCGGTGGCTCAGGTGTAGTATGGCCGAAGTTGAGCAATGTTCCACGGCCGGCGGGTCTCCTCCTCCGACTTACGTGAGTCTTTGTGATCTCGAAAGTCAATGAGGTAATATGACTCGTTGTTTAAGTTCTTGCTGACCACAAAGGGTCCTTCCCAAGGTGGGGATAACTTGTGTGCATCTGATAGATCCTGGATGAGCCGGAGCACCAGGTCGCTTTCCTGAAAAGTCCTGGACTTAACCCGGCGGCTGTGATAACGGCGCAGGTCCTGTTGATAAATTGTTGATCGAGCTGCTGCTAAGTCTCTTTCTTCATCTAACAAGTCGAGTGCATCCTGTCTGGCTTGTTCATTATTAGCTTCAACATAAGCCGCCACACGGGGCGAGTCATGACGGATGTCACTAGGCAACACTGCTTCTGCTCCATACACCATGAAAAAAGGTGTGTAACCTATAGACCTGTTAGGCGTGTTGTTGATACTCCACAGCACCGAGGGTAATTCCTCTACCCAACAAGCCGGTGTTCGCTGTAAGGGAACCATAAGCCGGGGCTTGAGACCTTTTAAAATTTCCTGATTTGCTCTCTCAGCTTGACCATTGGATTAAGGATGAGCTACGGAAGAAACATCAAGCCGGATATGCTCACATTGACAAAACTCCTCCATAGCCCCTTGGGATAGATTAGTGCGATTGTCCGTGATAATGCTGTGTGGAAAAGCAAAGCAGAAGATCACCTTTTTCATAAACTGAACCGTCGTGGCCGCATCACACTTACTCACCGGTTCTGCCTCAACCCACTTTGTGAATTTATCAACTGCTACTAAAAGATGTGTCTTTTTATCCTTAGACCTTTTGAAAGGCCCTACCATGTCAAGCCCCCAGACCAAAAACGGCCAAGTGATTGGAATCATCTGGAGCTCTTGAGCCGGAACATGTGCTTGTCGTGCAAATTTTTGACACCCATCACATCTAGTGACCAGATCCTCTGCATCAGCGTGAGCCATCAACCAGTAAAAACCGTGACGAAAAGCTTTAGCCACCAGAGATTTTGACCCGGCGTGATGACCACAATCACCTTCATGGATCTCACGAAGTACTTCTTGGCCTTCTTCAGGGGAAACACACTGTTGAAACGCTTCAGAGACGCTGCGATGGTATAGTTCTCCATCAGAAATCGTCATTGACTTAGACCGCCGGGTTATCTGTCGAGCCGGGGTCTCATCCGCTGGCAACTCTCCCTGGGTCATGTAAGGCAAGAACGGCACTGTCCAATCTGGGATGACATGAAGAGCCGCCACCAACTGTGCCTCCGGGTCAGGAACAGCTAAATCTTCTTCTATGGGCAACTTGACAGACGGGTTATGCAAAACATCCAAAAAGGTGTTAGGTGTTACCGGCTTACGCTGAGACCCCAACCAGCTTAAAGCATCAGCCGCTTCGTTCTTCCAACGATCAATGTGTTCCACCTGATAACCTTTAAAATGCCCTGCAATAGCATCAACCTCCCGGCGATAAGCCGCCATGAGAGGATCCTTGGAATCCCACTTGCCTGATACCTATTGAGCCACTAAATCTGAGTCACCAAGACATCTGACCCAGCTCAAACTCATCTCTTTTGCCAGTTGAAGACCATGGAGCAAGACTTCATACTCTGCTGCGTTGTTAGTGCAAGGAAACATCAGCCGTAACACATTACAAAATTTGTCACCTCGAGGAGAGGTTAAAACAACTCCAGCCCCCGAGCCTTCCAACTGTCTGGACCCATCAAAATGAATAGTCCAATACGTGTTGTCTGGCTTCTCTTCTGGCATCTGCATCTCTATCCAGTCATTAATGAAGTCAACTAGTGCTTGAGATTTGATCGCAGTACGTGGTACATACTTCAACCCATGAGACCCAAGCTCAATGGCCCACTTGGCGACTCGTCCAGTGGCTTCTCTATTTTGAATGATGTCTCCCAAAGGAGCAGAGCTAACCACAGTGATTGGATGACCCTGAAAATAATGTTTAAGCTTCCGACTCGCCATGAACACCCCACATATGAGCTTCTGCCAATGCGGATAACGTTGCTTGGATTCAATTAACACCTCACTGACGTAGTAAACCGGCCGTTGAACCGGATGTTCCTTGCCATCCTCCTTGTGCTCCACCACAATAGCCACACTAACAGTGCATGAGTTAGCGGCTACGTATAACAATAGCGGCTCTTTCTCAACTGGAGCAGCAAGGACCGGTGGCTCAGCAAGCTGTGTCTTCATATCTTTAAAAGCAGAGTTTGCTGCATCGCTCCAAACAAAATCATCTGTTTTCTTCATCATCTGATACAAAGGCAACGCCTTCTCCCCTAGCCGGCTTATGAACTGACTCAAGGCAGCAACACGACCCGCCAGCCGTTGAACGTCATTGATGCATGTTGGCTTGGCTAGGGATGTAATTGCCTTGATTTTCTCTGGGTTAGCTTCGATACCTCGGTTGGACACCAAAAACCCAAGAGTTTGCTGACCGAACACGATTTATGAGACGGCCGGGACTCTGTAGGCCGCCAGGCGTCAACCCGTGTATATAAGGGGACGACCCGGTGGCGGCTTAGGGCAAGAAAGAAGAGATCGATAACCAAGTTGGCGAGTTAAGCCTCTTGGTGATCGAAATCCCAGCAATACCAAACACAACTAGACATAGGCTTTTACCTTCATCGTAAGGGGCCTAACTAGTATAAAACCTCTCGTGTCCTTTGTCCCGATTAACCCCTTTAAGCTTCCTAGTTGCGATGGCCCTACGACTAAGTCCTTCCACTAGGACATCTGCCGTGACAATTCCACGAAAGTCTCCCTCTAGCTCAGAATCACTGTTAGGATCATATTCTGAGCATGAATCTGTAGGTGGAGAGCGTTTGCATTGCATTGTATCCAGACTTGATTTCAGTCCCTTAATGCCAAGTTTGACAGCCATGGCATTGTTCTGCTTTATTCTTTTCATGCGCGCAAGCTCATAATCATTATGATGCTGTTCAGAATCTGAGATTCATGAAACCATAAAAAGTAGTCAGACTATCTATGGAATGCATTGCGGATTCAACTCGGAGAGTGTCTCCCTATAAACCCCTGCATATGCAAAGTTCACCTCCCCAACCGTGTTGACTAGACCACACACAGAAATACAAACCCCTTATGTTTCTATAACAGGCAGGCACACATTTAAAAACTGAAGTAGAAACATTAGAATCATATGAAATTCGTATTTGAACAAATAAATTAAGCAATTATGAGTGGCGTAATGTTTAGCTTCAAGGGTGGAGTGTTGGTAGTGCGACACAAAGCAAGTAGGCAGATTGTATTCCATGTAAAAGATCGAAACGTATGTAAAAGCTAGAAATGACACTTTCTTTCTATACAATGCAGTGTTAGTTACCCACACATGATGGAAGAGATCACATAGAGAAATACTATGCACTCATGTCTATGGTTCCAGTATTTATAAACAGGGTGGTCCACCCTAAAAGAATATTGACAACAAATATGACAAGGCAAGCATAGATGTAGTGAATCAATCATTTACTTGTGAGCTTACTAGGACAAGTATGCAGAATTGTAACTGCAGTAAGAGACCGTCCAAAATCTGAATGAAGAAGTTTGTCTAGCACTTATTGTTTGCAACTAATCGACGTGAACAATTGGATATTATATCGAATGAGTAAGAAAGACAAGTAAAATTGTCAACAAACCCGGCTTGCAGTAGTAATCTGGGTCAATGTCACTACGACCAACAATCCAAAATGACTAGTTTCTGTTCCAAGGGCCGGAATTTTGAAAACCCTATGAACTTTAGAGGTACTAAAGATTACCGAAATACATCTGAACCATTAAGTGTAGGTAGCACCTAGCACACAACAAACCCTAATGACAGTCCTGCCTAATGAGTAATGAATCAATTAGAAAATGGGTGATGAGGAGTGGCTGCTGAGTGTTGAGGATGTATCTCAGTATAAATCGGGTTCGCTTGGTGGGTGTTGCACGCCTGAGCCTTGAACAGACTGGGAAGGTAGGAACGGTGGCGCGCCCGGGCAGCGGTGAGGCTGTTGGGCGAGCGGCTCCTGGTCTCCTGTTAGTCCGGCGTCTCCTCCTAGAGTCATGCCGTCCGGGGACGGCAAGTCACCGGCGAGGTAGGCGGCTGGGGGCGAGTAGAGATCGGAAGCGCGCAGCAGAACAGAGGGGAATCGGGGCCTGGGACGACCCAAAATCCCAGGGTGGGCCGGCCCACCATGGGCACCCTGTAGAGATACACACCCGAGCGGAGAACATGCATTTTCGAAACTAATTTAGGAACATTTAGCTGACCAATTAAACAAATCTATTTTAATAATATCAGATTCGTATTTGAACAACTAAGCTTGTTTAGCTTGATGGGTGGAGCAGTGTTATTATGACACGAAGCACGTATTCTGATCGTATAGTGATCATAAAAGGGGGAAACTCTAAGCATATTTTTTTAGCAAAAGAGGGTTTCCCCTTCGATTTCTATTAAAGAAACCACCACGGAACCAACATGATCAATTAAACCCTAAGCATGATCAATTAAACCGTATTATGGCCGTGCCATGGCAGATTTGAAGCTGCAAACCGGAGAAATGATATTTAGCATCCATAGTTTGCTTCGAACTAAGAACTAAATTCTAAGAGCTGAAAAGAAAGTAGAGTAACCAAGTTAAGATCTATTTTCTGGTTGAGATCAAAAAGTTGAGGAGATATGAACTACCATCTCTCTTGCGGTGCCGTGTAGGCATCGGGGGTGCGATGGCTGTCGGTGGCGTTGAAGCAGATCTGCGACGGTAGACGGGTGCATCGGGGGATAAGTCCCGTTGCGGTGGAAGAGAAGGTCGTGTGAGCGGCCCCGACAAAGAGGACGACGGTGCCGATGAAGCGAGAGGACGCGATGCAAGGCTATTGGTCCATCACCGTGGATGAGAAACGTCCATCTCTAGCAGTGGACGATGCGGTCTTGGTAGGCGCTCCGGCATGGTGGAAGACGGTGGTGATGGATGTGGTGGAGGACGGCGGTGATTGATGGGGTGGCGGACAGAGGCTAGTGTGGGGATGGGGTGTTCTAGCGCAGATGGTGTATGAATGGGAAAATGGAGGGAGAGGTACGGGGAACCATGTTTTTGGGACGCGGCTGTCTGAAATATGGGAAAGTTACGAACTTAGCCCCCGTTTAAAATTTGGACATCTTGTTGGTTGGGGATAGGACGGTAATCTCGCATCTCGCCAATATTTGCCCAGAGCGATTTCGGGTGAGGAGAGGGTGGTTGGCGCCCATGGTGTATGAACGGGGCTGACAGGTAGGGCGGTTGTGTAACGTCCGAGTGAAGTTACAAACCTGCCCCTATTGAAAATATTTGCCTACATCGATTTCGGCCGAGTCGAGTTTGTTTTGCCACCCACCGTGTATGAATGGGGAATGGAGGGAGAAACAGAGGTCTTTCGGACGAGCTTGAATCAAATGAGTTTTGCCGCCCATGTTTGACGCCCACCATGTCGGAATGGGCTCAGAGGCGGTCGTGTCACGTCTAATTGAAGTTACTAACCTACCCCTATTTAGAGCAGTGGAAATCGGGCCGATGGATTGTCCGTGTAATGGGTAGACAGTAATTTCCATCTCCCAAACACTTGGCTTCGGGCAGCCGACGTGGGAGTGGACATTTTGCTGCTTCTTTCGAATTTTGGGACAATAAGCATCCACGTTTACCCTGGCAACTAAATTCGAATCCATTTTGTATTCCTATATGAATCTTTATAAATCATTCTATGTGTTTTTATATATCTTCAAAAGGACGACAAAGATGTATCCCACTGTCATATATGAATATGGTTTACAAATGCCGATACTCAAATTCGGAAACTAGAATTCAGTTTAAGCTGAATTCGAATATTAGGAACACTTCATGTCCAACTCAAATGTCACATGCAGCATAATGTGTACTCCCAGTTAGATATGTACACAAGGGATGTATCAAGATTCAAATACCGAGTCAATCAACCAAGAATGTACAGAACTAACAGACATATAAACACTTATAGAGTATACGGTTCAATAATATCAACTAACATACATAAGCTAGGCCGCTGTACTTTTTTTTGGCTACAACAACATCCTTTTTTAGCCAGCATCTTGGCCCTTTCCGATGCGTGCCACTTATTGTCCATCTATACTACTTCTATTGCTGAATGCACATTCAGCCTGATTGGCATATTTGTAGGTCTAGCACAGGAATCCAAATGAAATGTCTCCGAGTCTTATCAATTAATACAGACTTGTGCTCAAATAAAATTACAAACCAAAAAATGAAAAAAAAACAATTATTACATGATCTCTAAAACAAATGGTTTGATTGATTACATGAACAGATAACACAAAGGTTATTCAACTATGGAAAGAACATTTCACCTATGATTTACCAAGTAGGAATTTAATTTCCTTTTTTCCTTCAGGACCTTAACAATCTGGTCAGTCTCAGCTTCCTTCGTTTTGAAATCCACCAAATATTTAATGGTTGTCTTGAGTACTGCTTGTGATTATGTTGTTTCCTTCCTCAACATGTCAACTTCATCTCTAAGTGCAGAAGCAGAAACTCTTTCTACCACTAGTTTACACTCTAGAGCATCAGCAGTTGGCAATTCATAATGCATGATTGGGCCGGTGCCACTGCTGTGGGATGACGCAACATCCATGGGGACCTCGCTCTTTGATCTTGGGCTAACCTGTTTTGCCATTAAAGTTCCGATTGGATTTAGAAAAGTTGAAGTTAGCAAAACATCTCAATTCAGAGTTATAACAGCAAACCAGTTAAACAAACAAGGAATTAAAGAGTTTCAATTGGATGCTGAAAAGTAGTTATTAACATCATTGTAACTCGTTGTTGCAGCAGCAAAGCAGTTAAACAAACAAGTAGATATTTAAGTTAAGGCAAACAGGTAATTCTTAACAGTAAGTATCAAACACATAGATAGGCGCAGTCTACAATATGATTAACAGGCTGTGCCATTATGTAATCAGTAGCAAACTAAATTACGCCAAGCAACATAATTGAACAATTTTGCAATAAGTGGCTAACTAAAATTCCGAGAAGCAGGTAAATGAACTTACGCTAGTTCTTTGTACAGGCACACTTCAACTTCTTTTTCGCTTACAAGGTTGTACGAAGGAGTCCATGGCATCAATTGCTTGGATATGCAGTCCCAATACTTCTTTCTTCCCACACTGCATGGGTAAGTCGAATGGTTAATCTGGTAAGATGGTGCGTCCTTGATATGTTATATGTGGACGTGTAGTCAGACTAGTTGTAGCCAAACACATCACACTGGCTTTTACTGTATATTTCATGCGATATAATACTTTTGGCATATCGAGATCTAAGCAATCTACAGTAGGATGAAAAGACTGGCATCCTTCACATTATTGGTGAACTCAGTTGATAGAAACAAGCAATTCAACCATTCTGTGGGTAAATCAAAAGCGCCACTGGAATATTTTTCACTATCCAATCATACACGCAAAAAGGGGCGACGCCACCATAGGGGCTGGTATGGGCGGCCGCCTCAGGTGGCTGGAAAGTGTGCACCTAGTTTGAGTCGTCCAGGTTGGCCCATGCTAGTTTTGTTTGTCCCAACGCATGAACATGCAATGTAAAAAATAAAGAAAAATGTTTCAGTTTGGATGGGCCAATAACATAAGTGCAAGGCAGGCCCTATAGCAGGCTCACGGCCCAAACGAGCGCCTCCCATATCAATCGACATCAGGAAAAATCCCAATTCATTCGCTCCAGCCTCCAGTCTGGTTCGCTCCTAACCTAGCCGCCGCTGGACAGATCGACACAGCACTTCCTCGCGCCCTCATTGGAGGGCGGTCGTCGGGCTTCAAGCGAACGGAAGGACAAGAAGATGAAGATCCAACCCTGGGTGTAGCCTGAGTGGGAGGTAGCGGTGGCTGCACGGGCATGGCATCGAGCTTGCGCAAATGGACGGTCGCAACTTGCAAGAGTAGCATGCGCAACGAGCAAGTACACCACATCCCTGATTATATCTAATTCAACTCTTCAATTTCTGGCCAATAGTTAAACCTGACGGTGTTGTAAAACTGCTTGTATGTAGGGAATCTATGAGAAAATGAAACCAATTTAGACTTATTTTATAACTCCCCCAATCAATACTGAACTGACTGAATCTGATGTATCTAATCAAGTTTCCGGTGCAAACATACAAGCTCGTGTTGTTCTTGAGCCTAAAGTGTATAATGAATAGACTGCTAATGAAGGATTTGATGCAAACATTTTACATGCTCCTGGTGATGAACATATAGTGTCTAATGAGGGATCTAATGCAAGCATTTTGCAAGCTCATTGAAGGATTTAGTGTCTAATGATGATCTACTATGTTGAGAGAGACAGAGATTTGCAGGCATTGATGACAAGCAAATTATAGTGCATTTTCATAGCTTGAGAAAACATCGAGGCCATCTACCAGAAAGTCCCCGTATCATGACAACATAGCATAAATACTTTTCTAACTTGTTGTTTGAAACTATTGGCATACTTGTGCAGGATAGATATATTGATATGCAGTTTGCGCACTGGTTATACGTGCAATTACACTTCGATATTTTCAGCCAGAGAACGAATAATTCAAGTAGGAACAGACCATGTTTGTAGTCCTTGTACACCATGTTGCATTTTGTGTTTTTTGGTGCTTGCATCATTTAGTGTTTATAATCTGAACTACTTTGGATCATTAGCTGGTTTTCAAAGTGCATGTAGCTTCACATTTCTCAAGTTATGTTGATTTCCGGAGTGCAAGTGCCATCGTATTTTTTAAGTTAAATGTTCGCCCCTGGTAACTTGAATTCGTGGATCAGCCACTGCACACAAATCATACACGAATGCCAGTACGAATTAAATGAAATGCAGGGACTTACGCTAGCTCGTTGTACAGGCTCACTGCAGCTCTGCTTGCGCTTGGGATGTTCCATGTACAAGTCCATGTTACCACTTGCTTGGATGTGCAGGCCTTGTGCTCCTTGCATCCCCCTCTGCATTTTTGACACGATGAATGGTTGATCAAAGAAGAGGAATCGACCTTGATGTTGTACCGGAGGACAGATACTTACAAGGTTATACGGGTCTGCAGGATGTGTACCAGATCCCGTAGCACCATCATGCTTAGCTAAAAAATGGATTTGCTTGTTTCAGATGATATCTCGAGAAGAACTAAGAGTTAAAGTCAGAGTTGCATAGGTGTGTAAGCTAAGAGAGCAGTGAAAGGATATCCAAACATCGTCGGAACAGTGCACAAGGGAGTGATGTATGGATACCTAGTTTGGGCCAGCGTTTGGGCATGCTCGCCTAGCTAGAGTGCGGGTCACTTCAGAGCCGTTGAGGGTGATGCGCTGGTGTTGGTTGGCCACGCACGGATGCAGATCTTGAGTGGCAGCAGAGTGCTACAATGCGGTGGACGAGACCGTTGGTGAAGCCCCAACGGCCTCGGGGGGCGGAGGTGCGATGATGTGCTCGGTGAAGTAGCCCCGGTGAACTGGGAGACGGCGTCGGTGAAGCGCACCTGACGCGGTGGAACTCGGTGTCTGTGAGGCATGTCGGTTGCGGAGGCCGACGTTGTCGGTGGACCACCCGATGCGGTGGACGAGGGCGTAGATGAGGTAGCTCCGGTGCGGTGGTGAAGCACGACCGTCGTCTTCATCATCGTCGTCCAGCACAGAGGTGGGGAACGGTGGGGAAAGAGACGAGATGAGGGGTGATTCGAGGGTTGGCGGCGAATTAGGGATTTGAGCAATCTGGGTGCAGAAGGGGACGGTGGAGAAGAGAGATTTTGCAGGGCTGGAATTGGAGCCGCCAGATATTTCAATCCGAAACGTGGAAGCGCGAACTTATATTGTCGTCGTCCTTTTTTTGGGGGGGGGGGGGTGGGTGGTTGGGTGCTACACGTCCGTCCGACACACGCGACCACCCCGACAGGACTATGCTTCGGTGCCTTAAGGCACCTGCCTTTGTGTCCATGACATGTGGGCCCAACAGGTGGCTGGCCCACATGTCAGTGACCCAAAGGTAGTTGCCTTTAAGGCACCAAAGCAGCGTCCACGCCAACACGACCCTGGTCTTCCTGGTGCGCCTACATTTGAGAATGCAAACGAATCTTCTTTCATTTGCAAACGAATCTGTATGTATTACCATGCCCGTGTTTTCCTTGCAATAATTAGTCATTCGAAACGAGATACTCCATCCGTTCACTTTTGTAAGTTGTTTCAATCAACTTAAAATGAACTATTTTGCACATTGTCTGAAATGTCTTCAAGGTCTTATAAAAGTGAACAGAGGGAGTACTATAAATTAATTAATGAGGAGTTATTTGAAAAAAAATCGAAATGGTACCCACGCTAACATGGATTAGAGTGTGTGTAACATAATTAGTTATTTGAATTAGAGTGTGTGTCACGTAGTTAGTTATTTGAATTAGAGTGTGTGTCACGTAGCGATCTCCAATTCTAACGTGGATTTCACATTTCACTGTATCCACGCTACTTTTTTAATACAAATTCATATGTATATGATGAACACCATGGTAGTGAGAAAACTTTTGGATGGATTCAAACATATGACCTACAAAATAGCATAACAAATTGAGTCAATGTCAACTTTTCAAAACTTAGTATGGCACGAATTCGAAATAAATACCCGTATGCCTGGTCCTCGGTTCAAATCTTACAATGTACACCGAATTGAAACATCGATATTAAGTCTCGTACTATGTACATTCAACCCCCCCGCACAAACGCTACATACTTCCTGTATCGGTCAATCTTCCTCTCCTAACCACCTTAGGAAGCTATCGGTTTCCAACACACGTTCATTCTTTCTCTCCATGTTTCGACCTCTAAGTCTCTCAACTACACAACCCCTTTTCCCACTCTGTTACCAAATGTATTTACCTCACACACCCGCCATTGCACCCCAGGCCGAGCTCTCTCTCTCTCCCCCCTCTCCCTCTCACCCTCTCGCGCTAAATACATGCATTGCCTATCTAGCCCCCCAACCTCTCGTGCGCACACATGCACGTTGTATATCTAGGTCACTCCCTCGAGACTGTCTCACTCTTTCTTCCGCACGGCGGGCCACACTAGCTCAATCTCGCTCTCTTTATCTGAGTCTCATTTAACCTTGTTTTCTTTCACACACAAATGATATATCTCCCTATTCGGGCCTCGATCGACACACTCTATACTCTCTCACGCAGATTGTCTATCTAGGTCAGTCCATCCAAGCCGCCGCCACTCTTTCGACCTCATGGTGGGCCACGCTCACTCAATCTCTCTCTCTCTCTCCGTATGTCTCGATTGACCTCGCTCTTTCTCGGACAAAAATGATATATCACCATGTTTGTGCCCAATTCGACCTATTCCCATTGTATACTCTCTCACACACATCGTCTATCTAGGTCACTCTCTCCAACCCGTCTCACTCTTTCGATCGCACGGCGACCCTATCTGATCGGTTGACCTTGCTTCCTCCCATGCACAAAATATATCTACACGTTTGTGACTGGATCATCTCTCTAGCTCTATCTTACAGCCCACACCCTTAACAAAAAGCTCAATCGGACAATATCTCTCCAGAGCATATATATTTGTTCAATGAATGTCGGACCACACTCACTTTGTCTCTCTATCTATATGTCTCTCAATTGACCTCGCTTTCTCACACCGTATCTTCCACGCGTTGAAGCTACTACCTCTCCATCCCTCGCAAAGCCGGAGCTATTTACATTGCGAGGGGCACTCCAACCTTGGATTAATTTGTGTAGTCATTTATTCCGGTCGGTTTAGATTATATTTTCGTAGCATTCGGCCCACAAACTACTCCAAACACCGTTGCAACCCACGCAACTCCCCTAGTTGATTTCCCTCTGGCTCGGTCATTGCTCTCTCGAACGTCCTTTATCGCCTTCAATGTCACACCATGGTATTATTGAAAAAACTATGTTGTTCTATTTAATTATTATAAATAAGCTACAAAACTACACACCGATAGTCCACTTGGAATGGAACAAATTTCGACCCACAAATTAAAGTGCTACAAACTACACACCGAGGGGCCCACATGTCATGAAACAAATTTGGACCCATATACAAATTAAAAAATAAAGGACAAGGATTGAACATGTGACCGGGCCTTCAAGCCGCACGTCAATAGGCAACATACGTCGAATAGCAATGTTTGTTGTACCCCATTTGTTCACATAATGTTTTTATATTACCACAGCCTAATTAATGGATAACATGTAATATTATTTTTAGTACTATTCGCCTTCACTTACTGGTGGGTTCCATGTGTGCTCTCTCTCTCTCCTCCCTTCTGCGTTTAGACGCATGGGCAAACAGGAAGAACTCGCGGGCGATGTTGCCGTTGACCATATCTGGACGCGTTCACAAGTCACGGCACCAGTTTCATGCACTAGCAGCACTAGTCAGTGTGTACATGCAATGCACGTTAATTTGGAAGTATATTAAGTGCATGCGGATATTAACTACTAGGATATTATTTGCGTGTTGTCATGTGATTAGCACTATTTTTGGCATGAAATTATTTGCACGCTAAACGTGTTGAGCGCTCGACATTGAAGCAGTCTAGGTCGTTGGATAACAAGGAATACATGTGTCTTGATGACGTTTTATATTTAATTTGATACGACTCTAGCAGAACATTCAATCGATCAAACCATACATTTCGTTCAGTATGACTCCGACTTTAAATTATACGATGATCGATATAAAATAAACGGAAATGATAAATGTTCAGATTTTAAGCATGGCAATCCGAACGTTTTTCATGGCAAATTTAGATTACGTGGCAACGGTGACCTAGTTTCAGATTTTAGTACTCCTGGACATTGGCCTAGTTTCAAGGAAGGCCAAAATGTTCTGGACTTCGGAGCGAGTCAACTGGCGGGAGGAGGCGACTGGCGTTGGTGCAAGGAAGCGGTCGACGGCGGCCATCCATGCCGCTGAGGGGGGCACTGGCACCCGCGCGGGGACAGGCATTGTCAACGGCGAGGCAGAGACATTGATGTGCACGAGCACCGGCACGGGCACGCACGTCAGTGCACGCGCAGGCGCATGCGCTGGCAGGTGCATGGGCACCGGCACGGGCGTGCGCGTCAGGGCACGCGCAGGCGCATGCGCTGGCAGGTGCACCGGCGCGTGAAAGTCGGCGGGGACCTCGTGGAACCCCGTGAGATCAAGCTCGGCGACAATGTGCGGCTCCCAGCCCATCAATGCCACGGGGATGGGCGCTGGCGCAGTCGGGGCGATGGGAGCCGGAACGGGATCGGGGACAGGCGCGGCGTCTTCCCGCAAGGCCAGTTCAAGCTCGTCCCAAAGCGCCTTATGTTCTTGAGACTCCGGCTAGGTGTCTTCCTCAGGAAACTGGAACACTAAGGGCAGACCATCGTGATGCGGCATGGCATATGTTTAGGTCAGGCTAGTTGGAGGTAGATGACAGGAGAATCGGAGAGGAAGAGAGAGGATTGTAGCGATACCGGGTAGTGCGGGGTTGATTTTAAACTGCGGCACCGGCGACATTAAAAGTGGGAGCAGTTGGGACGACGGTGGGCGGTGGAGCCTGGTCAAAGGGCTCGCCTCCCGGTGAGCCTGCACAGCGGTCTGCTCGCACGCCTCCCTGACAGCGGGCGCAGCGGTCTGCTCGCACGCCTCCCTGACAGCCGGCGCAGCGGTCTGCTCGCACGCCTCCCGTCGACTCACACGCTTGCTCGGACGGCACCTGCCGATGAGAAGTGGGGACTCGTGGCGGCACGTAAACGCCCACGGTTTCAATAGTGAAAGCGTTTGCCTTAACGTGACAGGTCTTTGTTCCAAAATACCATGGCTCTTCATTTGTGCAACTTGTCATAAACAGCTTGTCTCAAATTGAAGAAAAAATTTACAAAGTAATATTTGTGCCATATCACATGACCATGCTTAGTTTCAAGAATTTATGCTCACTTTTGGATTTTCTGAAATTTAAGATCCAGGATTCGAAACAATATCATAACCCGCATCATGCAATAAATTTTCAAGCCGTACATCTGTCCTGTTGTATTTCTTAAGAAAGGATTTGGTCAAACATTTTTCTTAGTTAGACTTCAGACAAGTTATATATGCAGAGTCAAAGGATAATCCCTCCGTACTAGTGCATTGCCTGATATATTAACTCAAGTACTAGGCACGAACAAACGGGCTCAATTCTGTGCTCATCCTGGTGTAGTAGTAGTAGTAGTAGTAGTAGTACTAGGCAATGCAGTTGATGGTGACCTTGACGAGCGGCGACCGAGGGAATTGAACCGTGCTCAGCACGGTAGGTAACGTTGTCTAGTTACTAAAGCATCCCTCCGTTGTTCATCGGTAGTCATTATGGACCGGGGACATGAGGGGAATTTCCTAGGGCTGGAATTCTGGCCGCCAGATATTTCGACTTGAAACGCTGAGGCTTGACTGGTTGGGGTTGCCTAATGTGCGTACCACGCACGCCACCGAAGGACACAAGCCCGGTTTTTTAGGATCAACACGAGCCAAGGTCTGGCTGGTACGCCGTTGGGTCCTACCATTTGAGAATATGAAAGGAACCTTTTAAATTGCCGAACGAATCTATGTGTATTACAATACCCTTATTTTCCTTGCAAATACTAATCTCAACAAGGTAATTGATTTATGACGAGTTGTTGAATTAGAGTGAGTTTGTGATATAGTGATCTCAACGTGCATTTCACATTTCATGGTATCCCGAGTAAGTTTTCCAATGCAAATTCAAATTTAAAAGATGAACAATATGGAGGTGAGAAAACTTTGTATGTAACAAGCATATGACCACACACATACACAGAGACACACACACGAACACAACAACAACCCAATAAGTATAGTGCATCTATTTTTCCAAACCATGCATGTATGACACGAATCCAAAAATACTCCTTCTATTCCTAAATATTAGTCTTTTAGAGAGTTCAATAAGTGACTACATACGGAGCAAAACGAGTGAATCTAGACTCTAAAATATGTCTATATACATCCGTATGTGCCAGTCCATTTGAAGCCTCGAAAAAGACTAATATTTAGGAACAAAGGGAGTAAAATGTAAGAAATCCATGGTCCTCAGTTCAATATTTAAAATGAACATGAAACTGAAACATGAATATTAAGTCTAGTACTACAGTACATGCACATGTTGTGTTTAGGCGGAGCTATGATTGTCAGGGGTCAACCCCTCGACCTTAGATAAAATTGTGGAGCTCTGTTTAGGGTTGTTTAGATTATATTTGTCCCCACCCTCCCAACCATCGATTGGCTGTGCACCCCACCCCTCCTCCCCGGGAGAATATCATGTGCTCCCATACCTTAGATGCTATATGCCGATACAAGTTGCTTGGAGCTTGTAGATCTGAGATATAGCAGCTCACATGATGTGTCGTAATATTTTTGCAGGAAACCTTGATGAGTTTGAGAATTGCACACAATTTGTACAAAAACTACTTAGATTCCCTTTGATCCCATATCCGACGACCTCGAAGCTCGTATCATCGTAGCATCTAAGATGAAGGAGGACATCATATTCTCCTGTATGTAAGAATATCATGTGCTACCACACCTTAGATGCTTTGGTGATACAAGCTCTTCGGAGGCGTTGGATTTGTGACCCAACACCTCCTCGGTGGTTCGAATGGTTTTTTGTAGAAAAGCCCCAAAAGAGTTCGGCCACTGCTTGCAAGCACAAAGACTGCTCAGATGCCATTGGATCTCAGATCAAATGACCTCCAAGCTCGTACACCATAGCATCCAAGCTGCGATAGCACCTTATCTTTTCTCGCACGGGAGAGTATGAGGTGCTCCCGCACCGTAGATTCTATGGTGATACGAGTTCACTGAGATCTAACGGCCCACAGTAGGAGATTTGAATGTTTTTGCAATATACGGCTGATAGAGTTTGGGAAATGCGCAGAAAGTACAAGTACTACGCATGTGCCATCTGATCACTAATCATGCGACCTAGATGCTCATATCACTGTAGAGGGTAATTAAGCTACGGGGAGCACCTAATATGAGCAATGGGGAGCCGTCGGATCGAAGATGCAGTGGCACACACAAGGCCTGAATATTTTATTTGCAAAAAAACCTTTGGAGAGTTTCGAAATTGCGCATAATTACAAAGACTACTCCCAAGCCATTGGATCGCACTTCCGACAGTGTAAAAACTAGTATAACCATAGTATCTAAGCTGCGGGGTGGATGTGATATTCTATGTCGCTGTCATTTTTGTTCGTAAACTTGCAAAATATGTCTAACTCGTGCCATTACTTGTCTAACCGCGCAAAGTGTTTGTTCAACAAAACCATCCTACACTGAAATATCAGAACAACACACGGGGGTCCCACTTGTCATTAATCAAATTTGGACCTAAAACTAACAAATCTGAAAGACGAGATTTGAACTGGCAACCTAGACTACAAAAGCATAAGTCGATAGCCTGAAAAAACGGATGGTTGTTGGCTTTGTCCCATAACTTGATTTTATACAATACTTGCGTTGAGTAGAGTAGAGGGAGTTCCTCGTCAACACGTGCATGACCGTTGTCTCACTTATTGGGGGGTCCCAGGTCTGCGATCTCAATCTCTCTTCTCTCCATCATCTAACCTTTGCACGGGCACACACGAAGAGCGGCGCTAGCTTGCCGTGGTGTTACTACAACTAAAAAAAGCTTGGAAAATAGAAGAATCGCCTAGAACAAGAGACGTTGTGGCTGGTCGAGACGGAGCTTACCACATCTATCCTCCGTGCCACGTTTGCATGATGAAGCTGTGTGGCTAGTGGGGTGTTTTCGACCGACTGGCTGGGTCCCGAGGTCGAACCATAGGTACTACGTCAGATACAGTATATTTTTACACGCACATTTTTCCTCCGTGTCGAGACGTGGCACACCCTACCACGCGGTTTACGGGGTCCTCCCGGGTGGTGCACGCATATATTCTTCCTGACGTGGGATGCCCTACCACGCGTTTTCTGGGTCCTCCTCGGTCGTAGCGCCGAAGCAAGTAAATGAGTCGTCAAATCACGAAAGACCACCTTTCCCACCGAGTACATCAATGAAGCATGGTGGATAGCTAGTTGGGCTAGTTCGACCGATTAGCTAGGTCGCTGCCACATTTGTTTTTTCACCCCTTTTTTATCTACTTGCCGACAGGTAAATTTAAATATCCACCGCGGCGTTGCTCTGGTGTTTGGGTGCGGCAGGATTTTTAATTTTTTGATTGACGGGAGCAGGCACGGTAGGATTTTTAATTTTTTGATTGACGGGAGCAGGCGTGGCAGCAATTAGTCACGATGACTCCGCCTGTAAAAACCCACTGCTCCCTGATGTGAGAAGTCGACGACTGGTGTTTTACCATGGTGAAAACCAAAAGATTCCCCGCTCCCTCCGCCTTCCCGTGGATTGCATTGCCTTTCAGCGTTTCACCCCCTTTGCTTCCTCTCCCCATTGCTTCTACCTGGTGCCATGGTGGCGCAGCAGATCACGGAGTCCGAGGTGAGGCGCCTGACACTGGCTCCCGTCGACCGGGAGCGGGCTCTGCGGGCGGTTGCACCCTGCATCACCAACGTCGTGCGCCTCGAGAAGCAGAGGGACTTTGATGGTGTTTAGGCGCCCTCTGCATGAGCATGTCCATGTCTCGGCACAACATGACCGTTGGATCAAACTCAGACGGTGCAGATCAGTCACTGTAGCACAAAGCGTGTGGGTGTGTTTGGTTGCATTCTCATCTCAATATAGTTGTTTCCTCTTCGTGTATTTTTGTCAACCTACTAGTGTGGACTCATGCACCCTTCATGCACTCTGCCAAACACATAAAAGTGGGTCGAGAAGGGAACTTTTGCTCCCATCCCGTGCACCCTTCATACACCCTGCGTAACACTATTCGTGCTTCATATGGTTCATGTTTCATGGAGTACTGTAGCACCGTACTCTCCGTGCGCTGTGGACCTAGTCTGTTAACATTGATCTCACTGTTCATTCTTGACCGGACAGTTGAAAAAGCGGTACTATGTTACATATAGGAGTAGTTGACATGCGCACAACATCATTTGTTATCGTCATATCTTTATACACTAGCAACAAGATTGTGTAGTACTGACATATGAACCACTGCACATGCCTAGTAGTAGGAGCAGTGTGTATGTTCAAGTGGCTGCCATGTTTCGCACTCCTCCGTCGTAAGAGTGGACACTGTCGGATTTCGTCACGGCTTGTGTCACGGGCTCCTCGCGAGGTGCCCCTGCCTTGATCTCTCCGCCTCCTCGCGAGCCTGCTTGATGAGGCTGCCACTAAGGAAGCTTCCTGTCGTCCACCCCGCGAGGCTTGGCCCCTCGCGAGGGTCTTGAGCTTGAGCTGATGAAGATGGGCCGCGCTGGGCCCCCACTTGAGCCACGTCGCAGGCCGCAGGCAGGCAAGTCTGGGGACCCCCGTTCCTAGAACGCCGACTGTAGCCCCCAGGCCCAAGGCGCGCCCGGGCTTGGCCTAGCAGGGAAGCGAAGGGGCAAGTGCGAAGCGCCGCGGGCCCTAATAGCCTGCGGCGTTGGGCGCCGCGTGGCGACTGATTGGACGTGGGCGTATGCGCTTCCCCATGACACCTCGGCAACTGTCCATCTGACAAAAGAGGTGCCTAGGCCAGACTTACTTGCTTTGTTCTCGTTCGCCTCGCCCCAGATCCCCTTTCTCGCTCTCCTCCTTCTTGCTCCCGAAATCCTCCTGATCTATCTCAATCCTTCTCATCCGGCACGCCATGGCGCCTCGCAAGTCCCCGACCGAGGCCTGGTACTCGCCGGCTCTGGATTCCCTGAACCTGCCGGAGAAGAACCTCACCCTCACGCGCCTGATGACGGCGGCGCAGGGCAGCAAGGGGGCGACTGTGCTCAAGGCCGGCTCCGACCAGCCTAAATTTAAGGGGAGCACCTTCTATCCGCTCTTTGTGAGCGCCATCGTCGCCGGTCTGGTGCCTCCTTTCTCTGAGTTCTTCTTTGTTGTTCTCCGCCAGTACAACTTGCAGGCTCTGCATCTCCACCCCAACTCTGTTCTTCTCCTGGCGATTTTTGCTTACTACTGTGAGGCTCACGTCGGGTAAAGCCCTCGGTGGCCCTGCTGCGTCACTATTTTTCCCTCCGGGTTTCTAGTGGCCATGTCTCCGCATGTGCGAGGTTCATCGCATACTCCAATTCCAATGCCATCTCGAAGCCTGGGAAGAGAATCGAAGGCTTCTGGAGCAAGTGGGTCATGGTGGACGTCGGGCACCTCCACCTCCGTCTGGTGTTGCCTACGGGGCAGCCCAAGGCTGTCGACGCGTGGTCCCGCACGGAGCTCGTCGACCCCCGTGCGAGGGTGGTGTTGAAGAGGATGAACGCGGACCTGAGGCCGAGCAACTTGGGGGCGGCGAAGCTGACCGGGGCCACGCTCTTGAGGGAGTTCTTGGAGCACCGGGTGGCTCCACTCCAGGAGCACTCGCTCCTGTTGTGGAGGCTTGGGGAAGCGGACGCCGCCTTGCGCCTAAGCTCTGAGGCCCTGACCAACAAGAATCTGGTCGCGGCCCTCCATTCCTTGGTTGGCGGAGACGTGGCGAAGCCGGTGGGAGCCCCCGTCCCCCTGTTCCTTCATGATGACTGGGAGCAGGTGGTGAACGCCATGCCCACCTTCAATGGTGAGTGGCTGGTGCCCGCGGCAGCTCCCGAGGGTCTTGCGGCGCTGGCGATGGTGAACGTGTCCTCCGACAGCTCCAGCGGGAGCGAGGGGGAAGAAGAGGCGGAGGAGGAAGAGTCTGACTCTGAGGCGACTGGCGAGGAGTCGAGGGAGTCTTTCCCTCGGCGCAGGTCCCATGCCCTCCGCTCCATGCCGGACGACGATGAGGCCGGTGCCAGGCGAGGAGGGGAGGACTCCCCCTTGGTCGCAAGGAAGGGCAGGTCGGGGCTGGTTGCCCCAGGGTCTACTCTGGTCCCTGGGCGGTCTGAGGCCAGCTCCAGCCCTCCTGACGTGCCCTCTGCTTCCGGGCCTCCTGAGGCTGACCCCAGCTGCAGGCTCTCGGGCTTCAAGTTTGGCCGGAGGTTGCTTGGGTCCGCGAGCAACGACCAGTAAGTGCTCGACTCGTGCTTTGCTTGGTTTCTGCCGCCGAGGCTTGACGTCCATATTCTTTGTCAGGCTGGCGCCTCCGGCGAAGAGGTTGAGAGGGGCTTCTACGGCCCTACTTGGGTCGATCCCATCTTCCAGGGCGGCGCCTTCGTCTGCTGGGGAGGAAGACGGCGAGGCTCGCTCCTCCCCTGCCCGGTGAGGAGTCAGCCCCCGTGTCCCCGCTGACCCTGGAGTCGACTGCGCTCGATGCTGCAGCCGGGGAGCCAAGGCCCAGGGGGTTGCTTCCTGCCAAGCCGTGATCACGCTGTTGTCCTCTTCGCTTGCTCCGCCAGTTCCCGCTTCTCCTATTTCTTCTGCCACTGTCCTGGACCAGGTCGCAAGCGAACTGAGCCAGCTGCGGGAGGATCTTCTAAGCGCGGACCCTTGCCTAGCGGCTGGGCACCTGGAGCTAGCTTCTGGCTGGGCCCGTTCCGCTGCCTCCGTCCGAGCAGCGCTGAGCCAGGCCATGGTGGCCTCAATGGGGAGAAGCAGGCCGCCAACCAAGCCAAGGCCGCTCGCGACGCTGCCCTGGGCGACGCTGCGGCTGCCAAGGCTCACTGCGAGGCACTGGAGACCGAGCTGCAAGGCCTGCGCGACAAGTTCGCCAAGGAGGTCCATGGCTGCCAGGAGAAAGAGAAGGAGATGAAGGCTCGGGAGGCTGCCGTCAAGGACCGGGACGTCAAGCTTGATGACCGCCACGGCCGATTGGAGATGCTGGAGCGGTCACTACAGGCGGAGAGGACCGAGCTAGACGCCAAGGCGAAGGTCCTAGCGGAGTATCGGGTGGTCTTCGCGAAGATGGAGAAGAAGGCTCGTGCCGCGCTGAAGACGCTTTATGAGAGTGGCTTGGAGGAGCCGTTGGCCGGTGCAGAGGACGGCCCCGCCAAGCTGCTTCCCTTCCTAGTCCGTGTGCTTGAAGATGTCGTAGACGGCCTTGGCCCCATGGCCGAGGCCGAGGCGCGTGCTCTGTCTTCTGCGGCGCTGACGCATGTCCTCAGCCACATCTACCTGCGCGACCCCGACGTCGACTTCGACAGCCTGCTGGAACCCGTGAGCAGCGACCTTGCCGCCGCAGTCGCTGAGGCCATGAAAGGCCGAGCCGAGGCTTTGCTGGGGAGGTTCCGCGCCTTCAGCATCTTGCCCGGGCGCGGTGCCGCCAGCTCCGCGGCCCCGGGAGGCGGAGTCGTCCAGCGTGACTCCACCACAGGCGGCGGCGCCACTTGAGAGTGATCCCTTCACGGCTTATGTCCTGTTTTATTCCTGCAACATGCACCATGCCTCGTGGAGGCGTTTAAACTTGTGTTTGGCGTCGTGAAACAATCTATGGCTTGTAATATTTGCTTTGAATTTCCTGGAATTTGCATTTTTCTCTCCTACTTGCCCGCGGTCTACATCGGCAGGGCCCGGCCCCACCCATACCTCACCCAGCGTTAGCCCCGACCGGAAACCAGGACGGGACTAAGGAGCGAGGGGCTATGTGGTAAGTTAGGCTCCTGAGTCGTGATGCTCAGGAGTCCCCCTTGGCGCGTAAGCAACAAGTAGGAAAGGGGGGAACGAGGAGTGGATTGGTCGTTCTACGTTGGCAGGGCCCGGCCCCGCACATACCTCACCCAGCGTTAGCCCCGATCGGAAACTAGGACGGGACTAAGGAGTGAGGGGCTACGGGGCAAGTTAGGCTCCTGAGTCGCGATGCGCAGGAGTCCCCCTTGACGGTCAAACGGGTTTCCATACCTTGGCTCCGCTCAGGGAGGGGTGCGTGACGACCAGGTCCAAGGGACCTGGCTGGGTGGCGTGCGCTCGGGAAAGGCCCGGGCGTAGCCCCCGTGTCCAGCCCCCTCGCGTGGCGCTCCCGAGGGGAGGCATTGCGATGGTGCCGGACACTGAGCTCTGGGCTCCCTGAGGTTGGTATGGCCGTAGGCCGCCCTTAGTTGTTTATCACCAGCACGGAGCATAGTGCTTCCGTATGTGTACGGGCATAGCCGCTCCTCGGCAGTGTCGTCATCCAGCGCGGAGCATGGTGCTTCCACTGGTACGTGGGAGGGGGCTCCCCTCCGGGAGGAGCCCCCGGGGCGTGTACAGCCCCGCCCTGACACGTGGCCGGCATGGTAGGGCTAGGAGAGGTGTATCTGGGCACTCGTGAGCCAGCGTGGGACTCACGAGGCCCTACCTCGAGGCGGGTTGCGCCTGGCTCTGGGCCTTTATCAATGGTGTGTTCCTGCATGGTGGTTAGAATGCAAATGCTCTACGTCCTCAGGTCACGGCCCTCGAGTGACCTCAGCCGCCGCTGGTATAACAGGTAGCGATGCCGTGGGTCAAGGCCAGAGGTGAAGGCTGGAGAGCCAGTAGGAGCCCATGAGTCGCAATGCTCAGGTACCCCCCTTTTAACGTGCAAGCGCTTTGCACGAAAGCAGAGAAGTCCGCGATAAGCAGCAGGTGACAATTAAGTGCGAAAGAGAAAATTCATTTTAAGTAGATGCAGGAAAAGCAAATGCCGCTGGGCCAGGCCCGAGCAGCTCGGGGATGATGCGGCCCAAGGGGCGCCCCCAACAAGGTAAGTAAAGAGCATAAGCAAAACGGATACACGCCGTAGGGACGGACCCACGCGACCTGGGAATGATGCGGCCCTGTGGGCGCTCCCAGCTAAAAAGGAACTTAGAAAGATGTCACCTTGTGCCGTTGAAGGTGGAGTGATGTTGAAGAAGCGGGCAACGCGCGATGAAGACATCGACCCTCACGAGCCCCCAGGCCCAGGAGCCTCGGGAGGCTCCGGGGGCACAGGTGGGTTTCCGAGGGCCATCTCCATCTCTGCGAGGATCGCACAATGCCTGACCTCCTGAGCCTCTAGAATGCTCCTCAGTAGGCGCTGATGAGCGGCGACCGCGTTCGGCAGGCCGAAAGGCATGCGAACGTAGCTGTGAGGTGGACCCTCGCAACGCCCCATGCGCGAAGGCCAGAGGCGCTCCTAAGACGTGGCTCGGTTGAGCCCTGGCACGTCGATGCAGGCGCGCAGCCCACTATCCTCGCCTGGATGTGGGGCTACGGCGGGCAAGCGGTGGCTGCCTCGTATGACTCTCGACTCCTGTAGCTCCTGGGTGTTTCTTGCGATGAACTCCTATGGGTTTGGTCTTCCTTGCCTTGTAACTTCCTAAGGGAAACGTGCCTAGAAGCACCCCTCCAAGTGGTGCCCGAGCGCCTCCCTCGCGACGTTGGCAAAGTCGGTGGCTCTCCAAGAAAGAGCCCCCGAGCCCTGCCTAAGGAGGGCACCGGGCGCGCCTTCCTATGCGAGAGAGGGTGGCGCTCCCTGATTGGGCATAGATCCTAACGCAACACCTCAGGAGGCACCTGCCTCCTTATGGCTTGGGCCTGGCAAAACCTTCTTCTTCTTGAGGGTCGCCTCGGGAAGTCTTCCGTTTCTGTGGTCCGGGTCTTCGATTGCTGCGGCTTGGAACGCGCGCTCAAGTGAACACACTGCGTCCCTTTCTTCACAGGGTACGGTGATGACTCCACCACTTCCTGGCATCTTGAGGACATTGTATCCATGGTGAGTCAGTGCCATGAACTTGGCCAGGGCTGGGTACCCGAGGATGGCATTGTATGGCAGACGGATGTGGGCGACGTCGAAGTCGATGAGCTCGGTGCGGTAGTTATTGCGCTGCCCGAAGGTGACTGGAAGGCGAACATGCCCTATTGGAACAGTGGAACCATCAGTGACTCCTGAGAAGGGCTTAGTTGGCTGAAGCTGATCGTAGGGCACTTGGAGATTGTCGAACATCTCGATGGACAGGACGTTGAGTCCTGCTCCGCCGTCAATGAGGGTCCTGGTGACCTGCACGTTGTTGATGACTGGGGAGCAAAGCATCGGGAGGACTCCGGCCGCTGCGGCGCACTTGAGCTGGTCCGCTGAGCTGAACATGATAGGGCACGCGGATCACCTAAGAGGGCGCGTGGCCTCAAGCTTGGGGAGGACTGCATTTACCTCGCGAGCAAACTGCTTGAAGATGCGCTGTGAGGCTGGGGCCTCCGCACCACCCAATATGCAAGTGATCGCGTGCGGCTCCTGGAAGCCCCCAGCACCCTCGTCTTGATGTTGGTCTTCGTTCCTCCTTGGCGGTGGTGGCAGTGGAGGAAGGCCTGCGTTGCCGTGCGGGTGATCCTCACGAGGCTGATCTCTCCAGCCTCCCTCGCACGGCTGGTCCTACCAGCGATCCTCGCGAGGTCGGTCACAGCACCCTTGGCGAGGGCCACGGTCTTCCCATCGTCCGCCACCTCTTCCTCCTCCTCGGCCATAGCCCCTGTCGTTGCGCTCGGGGCGTCGGTCGACACGTCCATCTCTCACGACCCTGAGCTCTTGACAATCGTTGGTGTTGTGGTTGTGGAGGTCGTGGTACACGCAGTACCGGCTGCCCTTGGATGACTCAGGCTGATCCCTGCCTTGCTTGGTGTCTGGCTCCGCTACAAGCACGGCAGCCCCCTTGCGCTTCACGTCCTTGGCCATGGGCTTCTTCTCTTCTGGGTCGGCAGCCGGGAGTTCAAGGAGGGAAAGGCGCCCTTCCTCAGCCCTGGCGCACTTGGTCGCCAAGTTGAACTGCTCCAGGGATGTGCATAGGTCTTCATGGATTGCTAGCTCCTCCTTCATCTTGATGTCGCGTACGCCATCGGAGAAGGCCGAGATGATGGCTTCTTCAGTCACCTTGGGGATCTTGGGGCGAGCGTTGTTGAAGCGCTGGATGTATTTCTGCAGGGTTTCCCCTTGCTGCTGCTTGATGCGGCGCAGATCGTTCACGGCCGGGGGCCGGTCACGAGTGCCCTGGAAGTTGGCGATGAAGCGAGTGCGCATCTCGTCCCAGGAGGAGATTGTGCCAGGAGCTAGGTTCAGGAGCTAGGTGTGGGCCCCGTCCTTGAGCGCCATGGGAAACCAGTTCGCCATGACCCTTTCGTCTCCGTTGGAGGCTTCGATGCATAGCTCGTAGAGCTGTAGGAACTCCGTGGGGTCCGCCGTGCCATCGTAGCGAGGGGGCAGGTTAGGCTTGAACTTGCGTAGCCATGCGACGCCGCATAGCTCGGGGGCGAGGGCGCGGCAGCCTACTGTGGCCACCGGTGCCTTTTGCTGGTGCTGGGCTTGCTCCTTGGGATTACCGCGCGTCGCTGCTTGGAGCTGAGCAGGGTCTTGGCGTGGAGGCGCAGGGACGCGATCTTGGCGCGCCGGCGCTGGGAGCACGCGAGCACCTTCTTGGGGACGAGGGATCTCTTGGCAGTTCCTTTCTTGCTGCGCAGGCGCCGGACGCGGAGGGTCTCGCCCTGGGGCTGCGCGCCTTGGAGCCAGGGCGCCTCCTTGGGGAGGAGGTGGTGGAGGAACCTCCTGATCCTCGCCTCCTGCATGGAATGGTGGGCGAGGCAGCGAGAGGGACAGCAAGGGGGAGCCCCCTGCAGCACTGACGAGCTCGGTGATGCGGGTGAGCCAGTCCTCGTAGAGGTCATCAACAGGGCGGTAGTGCAAGAGCTCTCTTGCCAGGAGAAGCGCGGCGTGCGCGTCCGTGGGGGCGCGACGAGCGTGGGACGACGAAGCGGCTGGAGTCAGCGGCGGTGTGGCGGTGCGGCCGTCCCGCCGCACCGAAGGATGCTGGGACAAGGCCTGCTGCTTGTTCCCCGCCAGGCCGGTGGCGGCGTTGGCGGCAAGCGATGGGGAACGACGAGGGCGTCTGCCGACGGGCGCTATCTGGGCGACGCGGGTGGCGAGAGCAGCCCGGCGCTCAGCGCGAGCTCGACGAGCGTCAGCCATGGACACGATGGAAGAGCGCACACGAACAACGGAAGAAAGATTCCGGCGCACCCCTACCTAGTGCGCCAAATGTCGGATTTCGGGATCCGGCAGACCCTTGAGGTTCGAACACTAGGGTGCGCGAGGAGATCTCTCCCCTACCGATCTACATCCAATCTCCTCACGTGATCTAAGCTGGAAACAACGAACAACACAAGGGACACGAGGTTTATACTGGTTCTGGCCACCGTTGTGGTGTAATACCCTACTCTAGTGTGTGGCATGGTGGATTGCCTCAGGGGCTGATGATGAACAGTACAAGGGAAGAACAGCCTCGCGAGAGGTGTTCTTGAGCTGGTGCGATGAATTGCTTGGGTAAGTTCAGTTGCCTCTCTCCCTCTCTCTGCTGGGGCTCTATCAGATCTCTAGATGTCTCTCGATCTCTCTATCCATCCATCCTTTTTTCCCCACTCTGTGGTGGCTAGCTCTCTTTATAGAGGCCCTGGGCCTCTCCCCAAATAATGAGCGGGAAGGGCGCCAACAATTGTCCATTTTGAAGGGGAACATCTAGTACAAGTTATCCTGACCAAAGGTGGTCTTCGGCTGCCAAAAGCACTGGTGATGACACCGTCTTGGGCTCCACGGTGACCTCCGTCCTGCCGCTCTACTGGTCTTGGTCTCGTTGCACCGGAATGGTAACCTTTGCCCCATGCCTTGGTCTGTGCTTGCCCCCTTTGCACCAAAGGGGAAACAAGGACACTGCGCAGGCCGGCGCCCACCTGGTCTCGATCGTCATGGCTTGCGTCACGGGCTCCTCGCAAGGTTCCCCTGCCTGGATCTCTCTGCCTCCTCGCGAGCCTGCCTGATGAGGCTGCCTCTGAGGAAGCTTCCTGTCGTCCGCCCCGCGAGGCTTGGCCCCTCGCGAGGGTCTTGAGCTTGAGCTGATGAAGATGGGCCGCGCTGGGCCCCCACTTGAGCCACGTCGTAGGCCGCAGGCAGGCAAGTCTGGGGACCCCCGTTCCAGAACGCCGACAGAAACGCTTGTTGTAATCATTTTTTTCTTTAGAAAAACAGTGGACACGCTCTACCGTGCGGATCCTCCTCTAGCCATGCACTAAATTACTCACTTTCGCCGACGTGTGGGACAGCCAGCACCTGGGTCCACCAGCCATGCACTAAATTACTCCGTAGTTGAGTGACGGTAGACTGCCCCGATCGAACCGCTACAGTAATGCCCAACGAGCCGTCAAATCACAAAAACCCCTCCTTTCTAGCAGTAAGTTGGACGAACGAAGCAACCATCATTTCACTCTTCTCTCTCAGCTTCCTCTCTTAAAGAAAACCCCCACTTGCTTCGCTTCTCCCTCATCTCGTTCCTCCTTTCACTCTTCTCTCTCAGCTTCATCTCTTGGATGGACGCCGGAGCACCGGCCGACGTGATGCCTATGGCTCTGGCCAAAACCGTCGAGGCTCATGGTACGAAGAAGCGCAAGCACCCCGCTGAGACTACCACGGACAAGCTCAAAGACATTGCCCTGTCCAAGCCCCCCTCCCTGGGATCCCTCATTAAGCAAGTCCAGGTAATGTCTCTTGTTGACGATCTTTTTCTCAATCTTGATCGTGTTTTTTCATCTAACACGCAGTACTAGTACTGGTAGTACAACTTTCTGGATGATCTTGCATGTGATTTTAGTGTGCCAAATGATGGTTCTAAATTCCTCTTTTGACCAAAACATGCGAGAGGTTGACACTGATTTCTTATAGATTACTTTCAACTACTCCCTCTGTCCCAAATTTCTTGTCTTAGATTTGTCTAGATACGGATGTATCTAATACTAAAATGTGACTTGATACATCCGTATCTAGACAAATCTAAGACAAGAATTTTGGGACGGAGGGAGTACTTTATGAACATCAATGCTACCTTTTAAGAGGGTATATTTGCCTCACTAACTTGTGTTATGGATATTGCATGTAATCCCTCTGCTCTCATGCCTTTGAAGACATGTTCTAGTGTCTTTGTTCACTCATTTCTGTGCGTATATATAGTCATATATGGAGTATAATATCAAAAATCGTCTTATATTTCTGAACGGAGGTAGTAATAAAATATGGTTTCTGTTTGAATTAGAACTAGGTCCGCGATGGAGGTGAAGTTCTCAAAGTCCTGCCGTGTGAACTGGAAGACCTGATGATGAGTTCTACTGCTGAACTATCCAGGTGTTGTGTCCTTGTCGCCACGTGTCCTGAACTAGTGTTTTCATGTAGCATTGTTGTCAAGCGTGTTCTCGAGGCTGTACTTGACCACAACAATTTCCTGGCTGTGCCTTCAGTTACGAAGGGTGTGGTTCTTGTAAAGCTTCCCAACAAATCTGATGCGGCATGTCTTCGTCATCATGTTTATGAGTGGAAAGACCACTATGTTAGGTTCTCCAAGGTTGACAAGATGGTGATGGTGCATGTAGACATCTCACACGAAGTCCATGGCCTAGTCAGTTATGCGGGGTTCATCCCGTAGGTCGGTGGCAAGAAATAGTCTGCAGAGTTTAGTTAGTGAAACTTTGCTTGTCTGTAGTAAGTACTATTGTTCAGTACTTGATTTGTGTTTGTGAACCCTGTATTGTTTATTAGTACTGCCGCTTTTGGTGTGTGGTCATTCCAGAGAAAGTTCTATGTTAATGTCTGTCCACTCAATTCAGTCTGTATATTTTGAAGTATCCAGATCATATTTTTTGTGAGGACGGTTTATCAATTATGGTTACACTCCAATATCTGTATGCATTGCAGGGTTTATTGCACCCACTAGGATTTCCAGTCCCATGGATGTTTGGTCCATACGATTTGTCATGACCTTTGGACTGTCGTGCTTGTGGGAGTAGGCGGGGCCCCTGCATGCCAACGTAGTTGGATGATCAATCTTCTGTTTAGTACTTCAACATAGTGATTTCTTGGTAATGATTCACTCATATCACATCAAGTAAATCTTATTGATTTACTATCTAAATCTTATTGATTTAATGTCATGTTTTCTTTCTTTTCCTGCAATTTTACGATGCATGTTTTGCCATGTGACATTCATCACAGAATAAACCGTTTGGTTTGCTCTACGATGGCTATTTTTGCAGGTTTCACTTCTTATGTCGTGTCAGTAACGAAGGCACTGTCCATCACTTATATTACTAGAAAAAATTGGATCAGTCTGTTGTCTAAGTACAAGCTGAATCCCTATGATGAATTGCAGTTTGGTTTAACAAAAATGCCACAATTAGTCCTTCTCGCGTTTAAAAGAAATGAAGAAAAAAACTGGATCACGATCACGGATCCTGGTCAAGTTAGAAAGCTGATCATAGCAGACCACACACGATCGTTGCTGTCTCGCACAGATCAAGCACCGACAGTTGCTCTAGCACTGACAGCGGCAGCAGCTCAGTCTGATCCAGCTGAGGATTGGGCACCGACCGTGTCAGCGGATCAGTCTGATCTACCGGAGGATCGGGCATCGACATCGACACCTGCTCCGACACAGGCACCAGCTCTACAAGGAGCACCATCTCTGGCAGCAGCAGCGGCTTCGGCACCTGCACCGACACTTGCACTTGCATCTGCTCCGGCCCGTGCAGTTGCACCGGCAACAGTCTGGGCTGCAGTTCGCACTTCATATACCAAAGTCCTTACAAAAACCGACATGTCCACCTTCTTGGTAAGCATTGGCCACCCAAGTGCTTTGTTCTTTTTTCTTTCCATGTTGTTTCACATGATTCACTGTGTTGATCTAACTGTTTGGGTATGTCTTCTTGTTTGCAAACAGAGAATTCCTAGAGCAACGAGGGAGTCGTTCAACAATCCGGGCGACCGCGGCCAAGTTTCTCTTACCATGCGCAACCTTGGTGTGAATGAATGTGCTCAATATACCGTAAGTACAAAGGATGGTCGCATGATGATTGATGCTAAAGGATGGTCAACATTCAAATCTAAATCATATCTTGCGGTAGGGGATGATGTCAAAATCGAACTTTCTCGGCAAGGAGAGCTGGTCCAAATCAACTTTGAAATTCTTCAGTAGCGGCACACAACTGCCGAACTGATCTATCCTCCGAGAGATTTTGATGTAATAATCTGGCATGGTGAAACAAGTGTCCTGTGTGTATAAGTAGTATGACAATATTATTTATCACATGGTATATCATTGATAGAATTGCAACTCTGATTGCTGCTTAGGAACTGTCATTCGATTTCATTCCAACAGCTACCGTGCTTTATTCAATTTTGTGTATTCTCCTTGTGACAGCATCTAAAACTAGCGCCGTACCGATCGCTTGCAATATGAAAAGCGCTGAGGTAGAACACATGGGCCCCCTGACATGCAGGGGTGGCCTGCGGCCCAAAGTCCAGAACCGTGAGCCTATCTGAGTATATTTCTCGGCAAGGTGAGCCTGTGATATAAAAGATTTGTATATTTCTTTACAGAGGGAGTATCTCTCTGTCAAAATATATATTTATGTGTAACTAGTTACTCTTGTCTTTCTACTTCCTTTAGCTGATATGTGGGGCAACCGGCAATGGGGTCCACGTGCCATATGCACAAATTAGAGTCCACAACTTCACGGTAGACACACCCCGGTCGTAGCGCCGCAGTAATGCCCAATGAGCCATCAAATCACAACCCCCCTTTCCAGCTTTAGCAGTAAGCTGGACGGATGAAGCAGCAATATTTCACTGGGCCTGAATCCCTTTCTCCCTCGTCTGCTTGTTCAGAGAAAAACCCCTCTCGGCGATGCATAGGGTTTTCTCATGGAGAACCAGGTATGAATTCTTCATCCATCCTCGAGAAATCCAAGTCCCTTGGTCGCAGGTAATTCTAGGATGGCCGCCGCCGCCGTTGATGCATTTTTGTTCCTACTGAATCTAGTGTGTTTCATTTGCAGTGCCCAAAGTGCGAGTACCCTACAGGTTTCTGCGCCCTCGGCGAGATGCCACACTATTGCTTCTCATCCTAACACAACATTTTGAAACACGCACAGTATGTTCCTAGAATCCTCTTTTCTATCCGGGAGGGTGGGGTTATTTTGAACATGCTGTGTTCTAATATTATTTTTCCTGCAGTGTATTATTTTCTCTGCCAGAACACATGTACTCAAGATGCTCGGCCTTGCCACAACTGAATACACTAGTTTAATGGTCACAGTGAACACAAGCCATGGATATAAGTTCCGAGTTGGGTTCATGAACCAAGAAGATCACTGCTTTTTATGGACGAACTTGGATAAACTTTCTCAAGTGTTATGGACTGAAAGTTGGCGCACGAATTTTGATGGAAATAGCAGAACCTGGTCTCATCTTCACTGCGATCTTCCACCCCGACGTCGTTCCAATTGTTCATCCATGTTAGTTTTGTATCTAGTTCTTACTTGTTGCCTCGATTACTTCTTAATCCACCTATTCTGTCTAACTAATCACGATTTAACTTTAGAAGTAGCAACGAATCTCTCACGAAGATGCTACTTCTAACTAATATTTTCTTATAATTGGTGGCACGTGTAGGTTTTTTCAGAGTTAAGCAGTCTGCTTGTTTGTTACTCTGTAATAACTCGGCCGTTACTAATGGCACTGAAGTTGACTGGATCGACATCCACAAGTTCCTACACTTTATTGATCGTCTTGAGGTCCTTGTGGGGCGTTTCAATGGTGGAAGGCCACGTGGGATATGTGTGCCACTCCTGCACTCGTTGAATAGGTCCAACTGTGTCGAGAAACTTATGGTACAAGCTGTTTTCTGTTATATATGTTGTTCATAAACTATTGCTTATACATAGGTTTACAGCTGTGATCTTCTTGAAACAGGAACTGCCGAGTTCTATTGTTCCTATACAGATGCCTGACCATGGTCGGGTCAGACTTGCGCTTGGTCACAACATGATGTTTATGTCGACCTACTCAATTCCCCTTGGAGGTGAAAAGATACTTATTCATGGGTGGTCTCAAATAATGAAGGCCCGTCGATCTTGGAGAATAGGACAGAAGATTATGTTCATGCTTTTCCATGGCTCTAAAGCGAATATCCTGTTTATTGACCATGTTGCGACATGAAGCCGCTTTTAGAAGGTTGTGGATGCGCGGGGTGGCGCCTGGGCCTTGTCCTGGGGCTTGACGGCCTCATCCTTGGTTAACTGTAGGCAAAGTAGCACTGTTCGAGGCGTGCTTTGTACGGTTGAACCTGTATAAGTACTCATACTGCTTTCAGCTTTGGTTGTTAAGTGCCCCTGCTGGTTTCAGTTAAGGTTGTTAAGTACTCCTGCTGCTTTTACAGTCTGTCGTGTTTCTTCAGTACTGTCTTCCTCCAGCCGCCAAAACCAAACCAGCGCCGGCGGGGCCGCCTGCTTCCGCCTCCCACGGCTGGCTACGCCTCAGCGCATGCATCGCCACCCCACCGTCTCCTAAATCGTCAACGCCGACGTCCTCCACGCGCTTTGGTGCGCTCGCCACGGCGCCGGCCTCTCGCGTTGTCAACATGGTCAACAAACAACAAGAATCGGCAGAAGAACGTGGAGAGGATGACAGTAGGGGCCCACCACGTCAGCGTATGGAAAAATAAAATGCTTCCTCCTAGTGTTTTCCTGACATCTGGGCCCCACGACATTGTGAGCGTATATAGTCAATAGACAAGAGAATAGCACAAGATCGGCTGAAACCTGGGATGTAGCTACACGAGCAGTATTTTTTTGTTTGGTATTGTTGAGACGGAGCAGGGTTTGAACTGGGCTATGGCCCGTCTAGCCCAGGCTTATATTTTATGTTCACCATGTGACCAACCCAGCTATTTTTTCTTTGTGAAAATGAGCCCAGTTTATTTTTTCTGAAAAATACCCAATCTAGGCCTACCTATTTTTCTACGCCCTGATGGGCTGCAACTCTTTCAAGACGCCTGCAAATCTTGAAATTAATATGAAATGGGTTGTAAATATAAAAACAGATGACAAATTGGCAATTACTTTATAATTTCTGAATTTTTTCACATTCTTAGATTCCTATTTCACTGGGTATTAACCTAATTTAAATATATCTTCAAAGTACTTTAAATATGGCTCGACATTTCGGTATTAAAAATAGTTTGGAACCCACAGAAATATGGGAAATTGGCCCTGGCCAACCAAAAAAATGACTGCAATAAATTGCATAAGGAGTTGCCATGAGCTATATATAAATTATTTAAAAAAGAGGGAGTGGTCTGACTTGTGGGCCTGTTTAGTTGACGCGTATGCAAGATTTTTTTAGTTATTAGATACGTCAACAAACGATTCTAGCAGACGTTACTGTTGGATGTCAATCCAACGGCCGTCGTGTTTCTTCAATCTCTGATCTTCTTGCTCCAACCGCCAAAGCAGCACCGGTGGGACCGCCTACTCCCGCCTCCCGTGGCTGGCTATGCTGCCGTGCAGGCCTCAGCGCCCCTACTACTCCCACCGCTGGCCAGGGCATCCCTCTACTCACGCACACCCCCTGCTATTCTGCGGCGACGGCAGCCTCACACCGCAGCCGAACCGGTGAACCCTCGTACTCCTCTCCGTGCGGGCTTCCGCTGCCGCGTCTTCCCTGGCTCCGCGTCGTCCCCTTCCTAGGCCTCGCCATCGTCCACCGCCGTGGTGCTCTCGATGTGGCGTGGTCAATGTGCTCAATGACCGACTTCCATCGGAAGAGTACTGTACATGGAGAGGTTGATAGCTGGGGCCACGGCAGCCGCAAGGAAGTGCCTCCTTATTACGCGGAAAATAATTATTCCTCCACCTGATAGCAGGGACCCACCGGACGGGCCACCAGTAATTCGCGAAAAAATGTTTCCTCCTGACTACTGGGACCCATAGGACGGGCCATGGTATTTCGTGAAAAAACGTTCCCCCCGCTGTCAGCTCGGACCCATCGGAAGTGCCTCCTTATTACGCACAAAAAAATGAATACCCCCTGCTAGCTGGGACCCACCTTTGTGGGAGGCTGACTTGTGGGCCTACTAAGTTGACTGGGACGGAGGCCTTTGTCAACTTTAGTCAATATATGAATGATTCTAGCTCCAGTGACCGTACGATGTCCATCCAATGGCCGTAGTGCTTCTTCAACCTCTGGTATTCTTGCTCCAGCCGCCCAAAGCAGCGCCGGTCATGCCGCCTGCTCCTGCCGCCCGTGGCCGGCTGTGATCCGCGGAGGCCTCACTGCCCCCTACTACTCCCACCGCTGGCCAGGCCATCCCTCTACGCACCCACACCCCTGTTATTCTGCGGCGACGGCAGCCTCACACCGCAGCCGAATGAGTGAACCCTCATACTCCTCTACGCGTGGGCATCCACTGCCGCGTCTTCCCTGGCTCCGCGTCGTCCCCTTCCTAGGCCTTGCCGTCGTGCACCACCCTGGTGCTCTCGGCGTGGCGTGGTCAACGTGGTCAAGGAATGGCTTCCATCGGACGTGGACTGTACGTGGAGAGGCTGACAGATGGGTCCACGGCCGCAGCAAGGAAGTGCCTCCTTATTATGCGCAAAATAATTATTCCTCCACCTGACAGCGGGGACCCACCGGACGGGCCACCATATTTCACGAAAAAGGTTTCCCCCTGACTGCTGGGACCGACCAGCTACATCTTCGCACGCAAGTAAGTGCGTCTGAAAAAAACGATTCGCCCCCCTGACTGCTGGGACCCACCAGCTACATCTTCACAAGCAAGGAAGTGCGTTCGAAAAAACGATTCACCCCCTAACTGTTGGGACCCACCAGCTACATCTTCGCATGCAAGGAAGTGCATCCGGGCAAAAAAACGATTCCCCCCTGACTACTGGGACCCAGCAGCTACACCTTCGCACGCAAGCAAGTGCGTCCGGGCAAAAAAAACAAAAACAAAACGATTCGCCCCCTGACTGCTGGGACCCACCAGCTACATCTTCGCAGGCAAGGAAGTGTCTGACAGTCGGGACCCACCTGGTCGAAGCGTACGTAGCGTTGTCATTCTAGTCGCGAACGTGTACGTACATATATACTGGTCGATGTAGAGGCGCGCACGTGTCATAGTAGAGGCACATACGTGTCGTAGTAGAGGTGCGCACGTAGCATGTACACGTATGTATAGCGGCCAGGGTGCAATAAATAAAATACAGCCACGTACGTACATACGGGCAGGGTCTCGAACGCCTACTCGCGCATACATACGGCCAGGGCTCGTGTACATGGCTGGGTCGGAACAGAGAAACAGCGTCGTCGTCGTGTTCATGGGGAGGCAACGGAATGCGTCGTGTTCATGGGGAGGCAACGGAATGTGTCGTGTTCATGGGGAGGCAACGGAATGCGTCGTGTTCATCGGGACGCAACGGAACGCATGGGTGCCAACCGGCTGGGTTGGAACGGAATGCGTGGTCGTGTTCATCGAGAGGGCTTGGACGAAACAGGCGATGGAAACGAGGCCTGGCGTACCGCAAAACGGAGAAAACGGCCTTGTGTTCGACCGGCCACGTTCGAAACGGGATCCTGTTCATCGGGAGGGGTCTGGTGTACCACAAAATGGAGGAAACGGACCTCCTACAGTCGAAACGGGGGTCCTGTTGATCGGGAGGGGTGTGGCGTACCGCAAAACGGGACTCCACGGGATACTGTCCATCTCCACCGTCGACCTCCTCCAGCCTCCACGGGCTACCGTCGACCTCCTCCATCCTCCACGGGCTCCTGTTCATCCACCCTCCACCGCGCGCTACTCCATCGGCTACTGTTCAACCACCCCTCCACAGGTACCCCTCCACCGTCTACTGTTCATCCAGCCCTCCACACCACGGGATCCTATTCAACCACCCCTCCACGGGCACCCCTCCACCGTCTACTGTTCATCCAGCCCTCCACACCATGGGGTCCTATTCATCCAGGGGCAACGCCACCGCTCACTGTTCATCCAACCCCCCCACCCCCTCGCAACACTCACTGTTCATCCAATCCATCGGCTTCAGTTACCAGCAGTACCGAAGGAATCGCGAGATCGGGTTCAGTTAATAGCCTTCGATCGATCGCTCGGGTTCAGTAACGCGTAGCCTGTAGTGCAATCGCTCGGGTTCAGTTAGAGCCCAATGCCTCGCTCGGGTTCAGTTAGAGCCAACGCCTCGCACACACGCGCGTACGTGTACGAGAGAAACGCGCATCGCTCGGCCCCCGACCTCCCACCGTAACCGGGAACTCCCCGAAATTTTCCTCCCCCTCGCTTCTACCACAATTTTTTCCGTCATGGACGGCTCAAAGAAAGTCATGCAGCTGCGTCTCCGGCTCGCCCAGGACGAAAAGCCCATTTTCTGTCATGATTTTTTGTCATAGAAGTTGGAGCCCACCACATCTATGATGATACCGGGTTTTGTCACAATTATCATCATAGAAGTGTTATATGTATGACAGAAAAAAATTCGTTCGGCCCAAAATGTCACGGATGTGTCTTTTTTTGTAGTGCATGGTGTCCTCCGTAAGCCTCAGAGTGACACTTGCGTAAGATCTGTTCTTGTTCATGCTCAGGTACACAACGTCTAATAACACCATCTACTCCTTCTTTATAAAGGTGTGGGTCATCCCGGAAGTAATGTCTTAAATCATAGAAAAACGTTTTCTTTTGCTGGTACGCGAAACTAGGTGGTATAAATTTAGCAACAATGTAATTAGCATAATCAGCATGCCATGGAGTAGTATGAGAAGCATTTATCACAGCAAATTGTTCATCAGGAAAGCTATCATCTATAGGTAGTGGGTCATCAAGAACATTCTCTAACCTAGACAAGTTGTCTGCAACGTGGTTCTCAGCTCCTTTTCTATCAAATATGCAAATCAAATTCTTGTAGTAGGAGAACCCATCTAATAAGTCTAGGTTTAGCATCTTTCTTTTCCATAAGGTATTTAATAGAAACATGATCAGTGTGAACAGTTACTTTAGAATCAACAATATAAGGTCTGAACTTATCACAAGCAAATACAACTGCTAAAAATTCTTTTTCAGTAGTAGCATAATTTCTCTAGGCATTGTGTAGAGTTTTACTTCATATTGGATAACACTTAATTTCTTATCAACTCTTTGTCCTAAAACAGCACCTACAGCATAATCACTAGCATCACACATAATTTCAAAGGGTAAACTCCAATCAGGAGGCTGAACAATAGGTGCATAAATCAAGGCTTTCTTAAGTATTTCAAATGCTTCTACACAATCATCATCAAAGACAAACGGAACATCTTTTTGTAAGAGATTAGTCAGAGGCCTAGAAATTTTTGAGAAGTCTTTAATGAACCTCCTATAAAAACTGGCATGACCAAGGAAACTTCTTATACCTTTAATGTCCTTTGGACACAACATCTTTTCAATAGCATCTACTTTAGCTTTATCAACTTCAATACCTGTTTCAGAAATTTTATGCCCCAAGGCAATACCTTCATTAACCATAAAGTGGCACTTCTACCAATTCATGACAAGATTAGGTTCTTCACATCTCTACAAAACTCGGTCAAGGTTGCTTAAGCAATCATCAAAAGAAGTTCCATATACGGAGAAATCATCCATAAAAACCTCAACAATCTTTTCAGAAAAGTCAGAGAATATAGCAGTCATACATCTTTGAAAGGTAGCAGGTGCATTACATAAACCAAAAGGCATACGTTTATAAGCAAAGGTACCGAAAGGGCAAGTAAAAGTGGTCTTTTCCTGATCCTCTTTTGACACAGGTATTTGAGAGAAACCAGAATAACCATCTAGAAAGAGAAAATGTGTGTGTTTGGATAATCTTTCTAGCATTTGATCAATAAAAGGTAAAGGGTAATGATCATTTTTAGTAGCTTTATTTAATTTGCGGAAGTCAATTACCATTCTATAACCTGTAACAATTTGATACGTCTCCAACGTATCTATAATTTTTTATTGCTCCATGCTATTATTTTATCTGTTTTGGATGTTTAATGGGCGTTAATATACCTTTTTATATTATTTTTGGGACTAACCTATTAACCGAAAGCCGAGTGGAAATTGCTATTTTTTTCCTATTTCAGTGTTTCGCGAAAAAGGAATATCAAACGGAATGAAACCTTCGCGAGGATCTTTTTTGGAACAAACGTGATCCAGGAGACTTGGAGTGGACATCAAGAAAGAAACGAGGAGGCCACGAGGCAGGAGGGCGCGCCCCCACCCTCGTGGGCCCCTTGTAGCTCCACCGACCTACTTCTTCCTCCTATATATACTCTTATACCCTGAAACCTTCGGAGAGAGCCACGAAACACCTTTTCCACTGCCGCAACCTTCTGTACCCGTGAGATCCCATCTTGGGGCCTTTTACGGCGATCTGCCGGAGGGGGATTCGATCATAGAGGGCTTATACATCAACACCATGGCCTCTCCGATGATGTGTGAGTAGTTTACCACAGACCTTCGGGTCCATAGTTACTAGCTAGATGGCTTCTTCTCTCTCTTTGGATCTCAATACAAAGTTCTCCTCGATCTTCTTGGAGGTCTATTCGATGTAACTCTTTTTGCGGCGTGTTTGCCGAGATCCGATGAATTGTGGGTTTGTGAACTTGATTATCTATGAATATTATTTGATTCTTCTCTGAATTCTTATGTGCATGATTTGATATCTTTGCAAGTCTCTTTGAATTATCAGTTTGGTTTGGCCTGCTAGATTGATCTTTCTTGTAATGGGAGAAGTGCTTAGCTTTGGGTTCAATCTTGCGGTGTCTTTTTCCAGTGACAACAAGGGCAGCAAGGCATGTATTGTATTTTTGACATCGAGGATAAAAAGATGGGGTTTATATCATATTGCTTGAGTTTATCCCTCTACATCATGTCATCTTGCCTAATGCGTTACTCCATTCTGTAACATCCCAAATGATCCTCACGCCGCCCCTCTAAAGAGAGAGGAAGTCATTTTATTCTGCTGCCCCACGCCGCCCGTCGCCGCCAACCACCGCCGCCGGAGCCGCCACGCCGCCGCCCGCCGGAGTTTGAGGTAGTCGTCGGTTTTTTAAACTGATCGGTTTTATTTCGTAAACCCTAGTTTCGGTTCGTTATTATTATTATTAATAGATCGGTTTGCCGGTTTTCTTTGTTTAGTTATTTAGCGGACGTTCGTCCGTACATTCGTTTTAGAGAATGGTTTTTCGTCCGTTAGTCACAGACAATGAACGTTCGTTCGTTAGCCTGTTTGTCAGTTTTTCTTTTTCTCAGATTTTTCGCGATTATTTTCGATCACGATTTCTGATCCGATTTTCGTTTTAGTTTATCTTTTCGCTCGTTTATCGGAATCAGGCGATTCAAGCGCCTAGATCATCGTCTCGTAGCCCTCTTTCCGTTTAACTAACTTGAATAAGATTTTGGTATTCTAAAATTTCACTTGAGTACAGATTAGTAATTGGATCTTGTTTCTTTCGTAGTTTGAGTTTCGTTGCTCCGTTTCATTTGATTCTTTTTGCAAACCGGAGTTCTTAAGTTGAACTTTCTGGTTAGATCTTCTTATTCGTGTTTTACCCATGCTTCTTTGCTTGATTGCTTATGTATGCTATTGCTTGTTTGCGATAGAACACCCGAAGTGCGAAGCGTGCTACTATGAGTCTCTAGGTTTTGCGTATCATCAGCAAGGCAAGTAACACTTTGATCATACCCCTTTATCACCCAGTTTTTATGCATTAGTTCCAATCCTCAAACATTGCATGAGTAGGTTGTGATATAACACGTGGGTTTGGGAAGTAGTTGATGAGGTAGAACCTTTTACCCTGTTATTATCAAACCCTTGGGAGTTACTTCTACACATTGCTTATATTGCTATGCTATGCTCGTAGACGTGGTTTGGGTGAGTGAATCCATGACAGACGTGAGATTGTTAATTAACGGTTCAACTTAAGGTGTCAACTTTAATACACATCTGGGTGGATTGCTTGTCGGGCACCTGGAGAATCCAGTGCTGTCCTAGGATATCCCGGAGGACCCGTGTGATAATCCTAAGGTCCGCCACCTAGGCTCAAAGGGAACTGAGATATTTCATGCTAGAAACTTCCGTGTGCAGCCACAAGCTATTATGGGCTCTAGCATAGTTGAGTAAGTTGCATCACCTCTTCCAGTGGTAGGCTAGCAGATGTAGGGGATGTAGGTTGGTACTGTCTACCCAGGGTTAGAGTTAATGCTTCTAAAAGACTGTGTCTCGGTCATCCATTTCTCAAACACCATGTAGTGTGAGAAATCCAACGGAGGAGATCGAGTCTTGTGGGGAAAAGTGAGCAAACCTCTGCAGAGTGTATAAACTGATCATGGTTAGTCATGTCCCCGGTTATGGACATCTTGAGTATCTAGTACTTGGATTATCATATGTATCTCATCACTCAAATTTAATATTGTTGGGTTGATAATTACTTTTAATTCGGATTGAGTTGGAGGAACCTTCTCAATGATGTTTCAACTACATGATAGTTAAATAAAATCTATTCCTTTATTGTAGGGAAAAATTGGCTTTTCACAAAACTATAACCATAGAGTCTTTCCACCAGCCAAATATGCATGTAGTGATAGCATTATTCTGTTCTTGCTCTACTGTGTTATATTGCCAACATATTCCATGTGCTGACTTGTTTTCGGGCTGCAACGTATTATGTTGCAGACTTTTCAGATGAGGAGTAAGGTTCATTAGGTCGTTGCCGTGCAGCTTAGCTATGTCGTTGGAGTTGATGGACTCACTTTATCTTTCAAGCACTACCAGGGAAAACCTTATACACAGAAGTTTATCAGCAACGCGGTTTAAAATGAGCGATACTGCTAATTAGTAGTAGCAAGGGGTATAAAAACCGCACTACTACTAAGTTGATAGTAGTAGCGAGGGGTATAAACCCGCACTGCTACTAAATGGCCTCCAACAATGCCCCCGGGATAGGCCATAGTAGTAGCGAGGGGTATAAAACCGGCGGTACTACTAAGTAAGTAGTAGTAGCGCAGGTGAGACCCCACGCTACTACTAAGCGTGTCCACCCCAGCCCGATCCCCACCCCCCACCCCACCAACCGTCCCTGTCCACCCACTCCCGCCTGTCTCAGAAAAAAACCACGGAGCCCGATCCAGATCCCCAGCCTCCTCTCCTCCGTCCGTCCGCCCCCATGCCCCCCGCCACATGCGCCATGCCGGCGGCCGCGCGCCCGCCGCTCCCTCTCTCGCGCCGCTGCCCGCCCCTGCCCCCTCTGCCGCGCACGTGCCTGCCCGCCGCCCTGAGCGTGTCATACGACCGCCGGAGGTCTCTCCGCCCTCGATCGTATGTCTTCCTAAGTATGCCCGCGTGAGGGAGAGAGATGGAGATGGTGCTCCGACCGACGCCATGGAGGTCTCTCCCCCCTACCTTCCCTTCATGCGTGTGTGTGTGTGTTGGACACGATTTGGCCAGATCCCGGATGTTGTTCGATTCAATTTGAATTGCCATTTTCTGATTCAATTTGGCCGGATTCCTCACGCAACGCAGGTCACAAGAGACCGCCGACGCCTCCCTGCTGTGGGCCGACGCCACGCATGGATGTTGGAGCCGACGAGGTACACGACGGCTCCACCTGCGCCACACACAGCAGCAACTCCTAGCCGAGGTATGCCCTCCTCTCCTCTGCTCTCCTTCCTCCCTCTTCACAGATCTCTATCTTGCCCAAGGCAATCGATCAAGTTTATTCATGTTCTGTACGTAGATGCTGCACTATTTAGATCTCTGGTTGGATGGTCACATTGGAGACCAAGACTGGAATGTCACAAGGATTCCACTGAAGAAAACTACTGCACTTTTATGCAGGGATTGACGTCCTAACAGACACTGATTAGGCTAATCGCTACCCGTTTTTGCATATATATATATGTATTAATAAACAACAAGTTCGATCCTTCCTTCCAGCATGTAACCAACCTAACACCACAAAGTGTTCGAAAAGTGACAGAATGGATATCCGAGACCGGATCATTTTGAATTAACACGCACAATGCTGAAAGTCAACGTCTCAATCTGTTTCTCAAAGAAAATAAAAACATCTTGAAGTCCAACTCAAGATAGAAAATTAGTAAGTCCAAGAAACACCACGTGCATGCTCAGTTTCCTCAATTAAGCGCCAATAATTTCCTCCTAAAATTACTGATACCCCTACCACACTTCTGAATTTTGTTCTTGTTGCAACGAGCCAATGTGCTGCTTATAGGGATCCCACATGAATCAAAAGTTTGATCGGGAAAGAAGAGTGTCGTGCATTGTGCATTATCTGCAGACAGTTTGTATTGTGATTTGTATTTGCACTTTTATGCGGTTGAGAGAACAAAGTATTTGTATTTGCACGTAGGCTAATGACTACTTGTGATTTCTATGTAGTATTATTTTTTGTTGGTTGCTGTAACCTGAAGGCAGAATCTGCAAGCAAAATAGCAGTGAGCAAGTCCTGGACTGGATGATATGTGTTTGGTCATGATTATTTTGGCCGTAGCATCTCTCTCTAGTGTTAAGCGCGTCGTGGATATGTCCTTGTAGTATATGTTTGCTGTCGCAATTTTTTTACAGTGATAGGAGTTCTTGCAGACCAATTTACAAAAGAAGAGGGATTACAGTGATAGAGCATTGGACCTTGTCAAGTGGTTCCAGAGGAGGATGGAGATGGCTGCCTTACTACAGTGGAGGGCTTAATAGACTCAACTGTATTTGCTATCCCTTTGTGCACTACACGCATGTTCAGTAGCTGCCATTTTCTTGTACTAGCACTGCCAAGATGGATGTTCCTAAAGAGTTGTGACTCCCAAGTACTCTCATTCAGCCAGGACATCACACAGCCATGCTTTGTTTCTTCTCAGGTCCAGCCTGATTCGAGCTTCCTGGACATCCACAAGGCATGCCTTGGCCGCCATTGAGCAGAATGCCGCTGGTGGCCGCAGCGGCGACAGAGTGCCGTCTCAGCGGACAAGGGAGTATCAAGCGAGACATCATCATCAACCCGAGCGAAGGTCATAGGTGCCGCGTGCTCCTGCATGGCAACATGTGCCGCTATACTGATTGGGAAAGCAGGTCTGCTCTCTGCATATGCAGCCTCCTCCATTTGATTTAATGAAATAAATATCATATTTGGTACCATGGCAATCCTAATTCCAGTCTTGTTACAACTGTTGTTCTTGGCCTGAGCAGCAACTCTATATTGGCTCAGGATGATTTGGTTGCTCCAGCAGCTACAAGTGAGCAAGCTGATGTAAATGTTACTGGCCTACGCCGTATAGAAGATGATTTAGTGATCTCAAATGATCACACTATCAAATGGTGAATGTGCACCGATAAAGCATGGAAGTTTTTCTTATGTTACTAGTGTCTGGCCAGAATTAGTAAGGTATGATCAACGTGGCTGTGTAATTAGATTTGGAAAAATACTAACTTGTTATTTCCTTTGCATTTTTTACTGTAAAAAGTCATGGCTCACCTATTAACCGGGGGCCGTAGAAGGACTAATCACCTAACTGAAACACTAATAATCAGAAGATAGATTGAACTTCGTTTAATGGATATACAACATATTGAATTATTTTCTATTTGGTCTAATTGATATAATCATGTCTAATAGAGTTCACAATCTTTACTTTGAAGATCTGTAGCTAGACGTTAGAACTGTTGACCTGCAAATAATTAACTAACTACATGTCGTACTTGAATTACAGGTTTTTTGGTTTTGTCACTCCTTTGTTATATGGAAGAAGACTTCATGGTTAGCATTATTTATTATAACACATTCATGTAAGATTTTCTTGCCACTGTAAGTAGAAAGTTAATTTTTTTGGTCTGTTTTGTTCTGCGGGGATTTTGGTCTGTTTTTCTAATAGTATATATGATCATTCAGTCACTGTCTGTTAAAATGCAGAAACGTGTTTTCTTTCATTATGTTTTAGTCACTGTCTTAGAAACACTAGAAAATATCTCTTGACAAACTTCTTCATGGAACTAATATTTTTATGCTAATGACAAATTGGATTTATAATCTTTAACCTCGAATCTTTATAGGATTTTGGTTACTACCATATCTGGTCTTGCAGGTCTACTAGAGTATCCACTTCTGAGGTTGATTTTCAAAATGTGTATATCTAATATTTCTTACTGCAGCATTAAGCTTCACTGTCATATAACTTTGTCTAGTTAATATACTTACTCGGCAACATGGAAAGTTTCCACATTTGTTCTAGCTGTCTCTATGGGTTAGCGAATTAGCATACATGTTGTAATAAGGTTTCACATTTGCTTCTCTGACAAGGTTTGTTTTTATTCATAGGTAGAATATAGCGACAGAGTGCTGCCAGATAATGCGATGTTGAAGCGGCAGACTGAATCCATGACACCGAAGTGCAATTGCGGTAGATTATCTCTATCTTTTCTTTTCATTTTTCTTATTATTGAGTGAGAACAGAATGAGGAACTGTGTGATAGTACATACAACAAATGTAGTAAAAATAAACATATGTTTGCAATTGTTAATGACATAGATACTTGCATGTTCTTTGAAGTGGTCATTTGTGAGTTGCAATGCATAATGAGGTTTTTTGGCTGATTTATTTCCTTCGGTTTCTGGTTAACCATGAAATAGGAGCCCATCAGTGCTCACTATTGTTGTGTTTACTGGGAACTGTATGCATAAAATGGAATTGGTGGATTTTATGTTTTTTTAAATATAAATTAGTTAGTAGTGGCGTGGGAAAAGACTGCGCGCTACTAGTATTTAGGATACTAGTAGCGTTGGTAGTATGGACACGCTGCTACTATTTTGTTAGTAGTGGCGTGGGTACTAAATAGCAGTAGCGTGGGTGGCACACGCTACTACTAACTTTGTTAGTAGTACCGCGGGTTCAACCCACGTTATTACTAACTATTAGCTGTAGCGCCTTATTGGTAGTGCGGGTACTCGCGCTGCTGATAGGCCTAAAACCCACGCTGCTGCTAGGCTTTTCCCTAGTAGTGAAGCCTTCCGCTGTTATCGTATTAGATGGCCTTAAGCCATATTTATTGTAATAAGTTCTCTTTTGAGACATTCGATGTAATAAGTGTGTGATTGCTACTCTGTTAGAAATCCTTCGAGTACTGTGTGTGTCAGCATTACCGATCCAAGGATGAGACTGAAGCACAGAGACTTGACCATTTGAGGTCGGGTCGCTACAAGATGGTATCAGAGCACACGCTGAGTGTAGGACACGACCACTAAGCTAAAACCCTAGATCACTATTCTCTTCTCATTTCTGACTCCTCTCCATTTTCTACTCTTTAGGATGGCGGACGCGAGGAACAAGTTTGCACAACCGGATGAAGAAGCACCTTTTGGACGACACTTGAAGGAAGTCACTAAGTACCTGAACATTGGAATACCAAGCTTCACCGGGACTTAAAGCGCCACTTTACCAGAAGAGGAGTGATGGATGATTCAAGTTCAAGTTCCAGGAAGGACATTCGTGCCAGTCACTAAGCCCATAGAGTTTTCCTTTGATGCACGAACCTATAGTCTAGGAAAGAGTATGCACTACAAAAAAAAGACACATCCGTGACATTTTGGGCCGAACGAAAATTTTTCTGTCATACAGATGACACTTCTATGATGATAATTGTGAAAACCCAGTATCATCATAGATGTGGTGGGCTCCTACTTCTTTGACAAAAAATCATGACAGAAAATGGGCTTCTTGTCCTGGGCGGGCCGGAGATGCAGCTGCATGACATTCTTTGGGTCGTCCATGACGGAAAAAACCGTGGTAGAAGCGAGGGGGAGGAAAATTTCGGGGAGTTCCCGGTTATGGTGGGAGGTCGGGGGCCGAGCGATGTGCATTTCTCTCGTACACGTACGCGCGTGTGTGCGAGGCGTTGGCTCTAACTGAACCCGAGCGAGGCGTTGGGCTCTAACTGAACCCGAGCGATTGCACTGCAGGCTACGCGTTACTGAACCCGAGCAATCTATCGATGGCTGTTAACTGAACCTGATCGAGCGATTCCTTGGCTACTACTGCTAACTGAAGCCGATCGATGGGATGAACAGTGAGCGTTGCGGGGGGTTTGGATGAACAGTGAGCGGTGGCGTTGCCTCTGGATGAACAGGACCCCGTGGTGTGGTGGAGGGCTGGATGAACGGTAGACGGTGGAGGGGTGCCCATGGAGGGGTGGATGAACAGGACCCCGTGGTTTGGAGGGCAGGATGAAGAGTAGACGGTGGGGGGTGCCCGTGGAGGGGTGGTTGAACAGGACCCCGTGGTGTGGAGGGCTGGATGAACAGTAGACGGTGGAGGGGTGGTTGAACAGTAGCCGGTGGAGTAGCGCGCGGTGGAGGCTGGATGAACAGGAGCCCGGGGAGGCTGGAGGAGGTCGACGGTGGATGAACTGTAGCTCGTGGAGGCTGCAGGGGGTCGACGGTGGAGATGAACAGTATCTCGTGGAGTCCCGTTTTGCGGTACGCCACACCCCTCCCGATCAACAGGACCCCCGTTTCAACCATAGGAGGTCCATTTCCTCCATTTTGCGGTACGCCACACCCCTCCCGATCAACAGGACCCCTGTTTCGACCGTAGGAGGTTCGTTTCCTCCGTTTTGCGGTACGCCACACCCCTCCCGATCAACAGGACCCTCGTTTCGACCGTAGGAGGTCTGTTTCCTCCATTGTGCGGTACGCCAGGCCTCGTTTCCATCGCCTCTTCCGTCCAAGCCCTCCCGATGAACACGACCACGCATTCCGTTCCGACCTATGAACACGACGACGACATTGTTTCTCTGTTCCGACCCAGCCATGTACACGAGCCCTCGCCATACGTATGCGCGAGTAGGCGTTCGAGACCCCGCCCCTATGTACACATATGTGGCCGTATTTTCTTTCTTGCACCCTGGCCGCCTCTACTACGACACGTGCACGCCTCTACATGCACCCGTATATATGTACGTACATGTTCGCGACTAGAATGACAACGCTGCATACACTTCGACCAGGTGGGTCCCGACTGTCAGGCACTTCCTTGCGTGCGAAGGTGTAGCTGGTGTGTCCCAGCAGTCAGGGGGGAAACTTCTTTTCGTGAAATACGGTGGCCCGTCCGGTGGGTCCCTGCTGTCAGGTGGAGGAATCATTATTTTCCGCGTAATAAGGAGGCACTTCCTTGCTGCCGCCGTGGACCTAGCTGTCAGCCTCTCCACGTACAGTCCACGTCCGATGGAAGTCGTTCCTTGACCACGTTGACCATGCTGCACCGAGAGCACCAAGGCGGTGGACGACGGCGAGGCCTAGGAAGGGGACGACGCGGAGCCGGTGAAGACGCGGTAGTGGATGCCCACGCGGAGAGGAGTATGAGGGTTCACTCGTTCGGCTGTGGTGTGAGGCTGCCGTCGCCGCAGGGCCTGGCCAACGGTGGGAATAGTAGGGGGCGGTGAGGCCTCCGCGGCAGCACAGCCGGCCACGGGAGGCAGGAGCAGGCGGCACGACCGGCACTGCTTTGGCGGCTGGAGCAAGAAGACTAGAGGTTGAAGAAGCACTACGGCCGTTGGATGGACATCGTACGGTCACTGGAGCTAGAATCGTGCATATTGACTAAGTTGACAAAGCCCTCCATCCCCGTCAACTTAGTAGGCCCACAAGTCAGCCTCCCACCAAGGTGGGTCCCAGCTAGCAGGGGGTATTCATTTTTTTTTGCGTAATAAGGAGGAACTTCCGGTGGGTCCGAGCTGATAGCAGGGGGAACTATTTTTTCGCGAAATACGGTGGCCCGTCAGGTAGGTCCCAGCAGTCAGGGGCAAACGTTTTTTTCGCGATATACTGGTGGGCGTCCGGTGGGTCCCTGTTGTCAGGTGGAGGAATAATTATTTTCCGCGTAATAAGGAGGCACTTCCTTGCGGCTGCCGTGGACCCAGCTGTCAGCCTCTCCACGTACAGTATTCTTCCGATGGAATTTAGTCGTTGACCACATTGACCACGCCGCGCCGACAGCACCACGGCGGTGGACGATGGCGAGGCCTAGGAAGGGGACGACGCGGAGCCGGGGAAGACGCGGCAGTGGATGCCCACGCGGAGAGGAGTACGAGGGTTCACTAGTTTGGCTGCGCTGCCGTCGCCGCAGAATAATAGGGGGTGTGGGTGAGTGGAGTGGAGGGATGGCCTGGCCAGCAGTGGGAGTAGTATGGGAGCGGTGAGGCCTCCGCGGCAGCACAGCCGGCTACGGGAGGCAGGAGCAGGCGGCACGACCGGCGCTGCTTTGGGCGGCTGGAGCAAGAAGACCAGAGGTTGAAGAAGCACTACGGCCGTTGGATGTACATCGTATAGTCACTGGAGCTAGAATCATGCATATTGACTAAGTTGACAAAGCCCTCCATCCCCGTCAACTTAGTAGGCCCACAAGTCAGCCTCCCACCAAGGTGGGTCCCAGCTAGCAGGGGGGTATTCATTTTTTTGTGTAATAAGGAGGCACTTCCGGTGGGTCCGAGCTGACAGCAGGGGGACGTTTTTTTCGCGAAATACGGTGGCCCGTCGAGTAGGTCCCAGCAGTCAGGGGCAAATGTTTTTTTCGTGATATACTGGTGGGCGTCCGGTGGGTCCCTGCTGTCAGTTGGAGGAATAATTATTTTCCGCTTAATAAGGAGGCACTTCCTTGCGGCTGCCGTGGACCCAGCTGTCAGCCTCTCCACGTACAGTATTCTTCCGATGGAATTCGGTCGTTGACCACATTGACCACGCCGTGCTAACAGCACCACGGCGGTGGACGACGGTGAGGCCTAGGAAGGGGATGACGCGGAGCCGGGGAAGACGCGGCAGTGGATGCCCACGTGGAGAGGAGTACGAGGGTTCACTGGTTCGGCTGCGCTGCCGTCGCCACAGAATAACAAGGGGTGTGGGTGAGTGGAGTGGAGGGATGGCCTGGCCAGCGGTGGGAGTAGTATGGGGCGGTGAGGCCTCCGTGGCAGCACAGCCTGCCACGGGAGGCAGGAGCAGGCGGCACGACCGGCACTGCTTTGGGCGGCTGGAGCAAGAAGACCAGAGGTTGAATAAGCACTACGGCCGTTGGATGGACATCGTACGGTCAGTCGAGCTAGAATAGTGCATATTCACTAAGTTGACAAAGCCCTTCGTCCCCGTCAACTTAGTAGGCCCACTATACTGGGTCCCAGCTAGCAGGGGGAGTATTCAGTTTTTTGTGCGTAATAAGGAGGCACTTCCTTGCGTGCAAAGATATAGCTGGTGGGTCCGAGCTGTCAGCGGCGGTAACATTTTTTTCGCGAAATACAGAGGCCGTTTCGGTGGGTCCCAGATGTCAGGTGGAGGAAATCATTATTTTGCGCGTAATAAGGAGGCATTTCCTTGCGTGCGGCTGTGGACCCAGCTGTCAGCCTCTCCACGTACAGTCCACTTCAGATGCATGTCGGTCGTTGACCACGCTGACCACACCACGCCGAGAGCACCAGGGCCGCGGACGACGGCGAGGCCTAGGAAGGGAACGACACGGAGGCAGGGAAGACTCGGTCGTTGTTTTTGTTTCCCACGCGGAGGGGAGTATGACTGTACGAGGGTTTACTGGTTCGTCTGCCGTCGCCGGAGAATAATAGCAGGTGTGGGTGAGTAGAGGGATGGCTAGGCCAGTGATGGGAGTACGGTGGGGCAGTGAGGCCTGCGCGGCAGCACAGCTGGCCGCGGGGAGGAGGGAGCAGGCAGTCCCGCCGGCGCTTGTTTGAGCGGCTGGAGCAGGAAGATCAGAGATTGAAGAAGCACGACAGCCGTTGGATGGACATCCAACAGTTACTGCTGTGCGTCAACCTTTTTTTAGGAAAGCCTCAAATCTGTGGAAAACAGCATACTGCCCATCTACCATTATTTCTAATAATTTTCAGCCCATTTGCTAATTCTTAAGGTTTTTTTGGAGCCCTTATTATTTTTGTTATCATTACAGCCCAAATTGTGGCCACGTTAAAAAATTATAGGAAATTTTGCATATTTCGGTGCGGTCCGAACTGTTTTTGATCCCGAAATTTCGACTCACATTCAAACTGATTTTAAAAATAAATGTATATCAATATAAAATCCAACAAATTCTCCACGCATAAAAATTAATGTAATTTAAAATCTTGAAATGAAAAAAAAGATATTTGAAACTAATTGCCGGTTTGATGTGTTTTAAAAATGTACAGCCCATTTCTCATTACTGATGGGCCATTTTCTCGGCCAGCTGAATGAAAGCTCTCCTCGTCTTGAAAGATTTGCAGCCCAATAGGCCTGACAAAGCGACTTGCTTGGCAAATCACAAAAAAACTGGGGTGTGGCCGTGGACCCAGCTGTCAGCCTCTCCACGTACAGTACTCTTCCGATGGAAGTCGTTCCTTGACCATGTTGACCACGCCGCGTGGAGAGCACCACGGCGGTGGACGACGACGAGGCCTAGGAAGGGGATGACGCGGCAGTGGAAGCCCGCACGGAGAGGAGTACGAGGGTTCACTGGTTCGGCTGCGGTGTGAGGCTACCGTCGCCGCAGGGCCTGGCCAGCGGTGGGAATAGTAGGGGGCGGTGAGGCCTCCGCGGCAGCACAGCCGACCACGGGAGGCAGGAGCATGTGGCACGACTGGCGCTGCTTTGGGCGGCTGGAGCAAGAAGACCAGAGGTTGAAGAAGCACTACGGCCGTTGGATGGACATCGTTATTTTGCGCGTAATAAGGAGGCACTTCCTTGCATGCGAAGATATTCCGACCTGTCAGGGGGGGGGGGGGGGACGTTTTTTTAGTCCATTTGGTGGGCTGGGTGAAACAATGATGTAGCATCTATGCAGCCCGTTTAAATCCCATTTGCATTTTTCTCGAAATCCACGGACTTGCTGGGCTGGGTGAAAATATCATGTTGGGCTAGACGGAGAAATGTTATAAAACATAAACACATGATTGCACGTCAGTAAAATCTTTGCAAGCTTATGTACGCAATCACTAGGAGTTAACTTGCCAAGTTATATATAAACAATTATTATTATTATTTTGTAAGAACTTTCAACTTACGAAATAAAATATCATTTTAATTTGATGAGTTAATAGTATGTGGGGTATTATTATTTTTTAGGCTAGACGTGGGACAGTTGAGTTGGTTCTAGGGGAAAGTACTGGGAGAAAACTCAATTTACATCGAAAAAGAAAGTGGGAGAAAATTCAGAGACCTGCTGGGTCCACCTGAGGAGGGGAATATGTTGGGAGGAAGGAGATTCAAAGCACGGCAGCCGAGCGAACTATTTTTTTTTACGGACAAGTGAACTAGTTTACATACATAAGCAAATAGCCACTAAAAAAGCAATCAGGTTAATGGGTTCTTAAAAGAAATATTTCGGACAAAACAGATAATTACGACACATAGGCTAATGCATGAAACACTCAGATGATAAAGGTGCTTATAAACAGATAAAGTACAACATCTAGACCTTCCTGGCACGCTTGATCATTACGCTACGGCTGTCCGTGTACTCGTCGGTTACGGGAAGCAGACACGCCCTCATGTACAAGATCTGCCTGTACATGTCGTAGCATGCGTATGCGTCCTTGGCCGCGTAGGTTATGTAGGCTAGATTCAGAGGTACCTCCCACATGTTCAGGTCGTCTTCTTTCATGTTGGCATATTAGGGGTCGATGATGGTCTCAGCGAGGACAACCACGGAGTCCTTCTCCTGCCCGTTGCTGATGATCTTGTATTGCTTTTGGATGTCGACAAGCTTGTTGCACCAGATGGCCGAATCATCGCGTTCTTCCTTCTATCCACCGCAGCGAAGGTGCAGTCGGCGCTGCCGATGAAACGGGCGAATGCTCAAGAACCTGGTGCATTCATAGGACTGAGGCGAGGCAGAGCTTCACCGAGTCCGTATCGTTGGTGTACATCACATTCAACTTGGTGCAGCCATAGGACTGAACGACGAACTCAAAGGGGAACTCCTTGCTGAAGTCCATATCCAGCAGGCTCACCCCTCGAATCGCCATTGGAGTCTCTTCGAGTGAACGAGTGTGTAGGCGGCGGCAGCAGTTCATTTTTCAGCTCCTGGGGAACTGGATTCAACAGTAAGCTGAGTGTGTACAGGCGACAACAGTTACTACCCCTCCCTCGTCCGCTGCACGCCCGGCAGAAGATGCACCCTCGGGCACACATTGGTTCACGAGCGGGTCTATATTGGTACTGTAATAAAATGAGTTAGTGGTCACTTTACTTAAATTTAATTAGCTCTAATAGAAATTTATACTTAAAACAAGCAATGCATTCGCTCGTTCTATCAGTGCCACAGGATCAACATGCACAACAATTAGAATTATTATTCTCAGGACGCACACGATCAGCACATTTGTCGCACTTTCACAAAGATAATACTACCAAGTTTGAACTGTTTGTTATGGTTGTTGTCCTGCATCATCATGCCGTGTTTCCCAGCTTGCAAGATTCAGAACCAACAAATAAGATCCTAATAATAAGTACAAAAAAGATTCCTACACATCTCATTGATTCCCAGCTTGCAAGATTCAGAACCAACAAATAAGATTCAAATAATAAGTACAACAAAGATGCCTACACGTCTCACTGATTCCCAGCTTGCAAGATTCAGAACCAACCCATTAGAGCCTTTTGATAAAGTGAATATCGGGATTAAATCCATCTTTGCTAGCCATGTCATACAATCGAAGAACTTGGCGAATGCTCTTGACCGTCACAACATCTGTAGTTGAGTATTCCTGTTTGCATAGCACAAACCAGGAGAGCATGATTTCACTTTAATAGTGGCCTCCTGTACTCAACCTGCAGCTCCACTCGGATGAAGCCTGCCTGGACTTCCATGATTCAATTCATGCACCTTTTTCTGCAGTTCACCTAAAATGAAGCAAAGATTGCATCATTCAGCTAGCAAGAAGTACTTGCTCTCATGAGCTGGCAGGTTCTTCTTTAGTAGCTGCACTAAAATTGAGGAACATTAAGGTTGGCTGTCCGGCTCATGTAAGGTGCAACTATAATTTTGTTATCCTTTTGTGCAGTTCCACTAAAATAAAGTGCCATTGTGGTGACAGTGACGGCTCTTCTTGCAAAGGCTAATAAAATGTTGCACAAGATTACCAGCAGAACTAGACGGAGATTTTGGAAACTCCAATCACCATTTTGTGCAGTTCCACCAAAATTGAGAGATGTTGCCCACGTGACATTTTAGTTGAACTGCATAAGACATTCATTCCAAAAAAAGTGTTTTGTGAAGTTCACCAAAAGGTCACAATAGGAAGTAAACAGTTGAAATTAAACAGTTGTTTGTCAATAAGAATATACGAAACATATACAAAATGAAAAGAAGCATCTTAATTATGTTCATGGCAATCACGCAAGGACAGTAGAAATTTTAAAACGTCAGCAATGCTTCATGTTACCAGAAGCATTACGATCAACAATGAGATTCCTCAAATATGGGATTACTTTAATGGTGGCATTGCTTGTTTACCAGACACAGTAAATCAACAGCAGCTAAAGAGTTGGTTTAAGGGCATGGGACCGTGGGGACACCAGGACACTCAGCAGCGTAAAGGAGCAACTTACTTATCATAATGGGGAAAACAGCAGGAGTGCCATTTGTAACACAGTTTAATTGCATCTTATCACTGGAAGCATTAGATTAACAATAACACTGGTTAGACATGTCCCTAAGGTAACAGTGTGATCGCTTCATTTTACATGAAGCCCTTACATTAACAATAGCAAAAGGTTGGTATAAGGACATGCGAAAGTGGATGCATCAGCACAATGTACCTACAAGGAGGCATAAAGTGGTAATGCCGAGTTTGTTCATGCTATGTGAGGGCAGCAAACCTAATCCTGGAGAACTTGTACTATGTGAGGGCAGCAAATCTAATCCTGGAGACCTTTTACTATGTGAGGGCAGCAAATCTAATCCTGGAGACCTTTTACTATGTGAGGGCAGCAAATCTAATCCTAAGACCTTTTACTATGTGAGGGCAGAAAATCTAATCCTGAGACCTTTTACTATGTGAGGGCAGCAAATCTAATCCTGGAGACCCTTTACTATGTGATGGCAGCAAATCTAATCCTGGACATACTCTGTTGACTTGTCCACCAGCTGCCACTTCCTATCCTTTTTTCAACCAATAATAGATCTGTTCCTTATCCAGTTTGTACTGCGTTTTCCCATTATTTCCCTTTTCAGCCAAGAGACCGGTTGGGTATCCGGTCTCTACTACTTTCACCATATTATTTCCTCTTTGAATCAAGTCCTAGATTCATGCTACAACTTTCCCCCCTTTCTTTGTTGTTTGAACAAAGCCCTAGATTCGAATGCATGAAGTAGCTTTACCTCTAATAATACTAAAAATTTAGGTGGCTTTGGAAGAGCTGATGGGAGTAAAAAAAGATGCACATGCAGACACGTGGGGAGCTGGGGCAGTAGAGCAAGGACGCTTTTGAAGAACTTATACCTGAGGGTCGTCGGGATGTCGGCGGCAGCAGGTCGGATCTGCGGACAATATGGCAGGGAGGAAGAAGGGTCGGAGGACCTCCCGAGCCGGCGCTGTGTCGGAGAGAACGACACGGGCAGAGGATCGGGCCCCTCCGGCAGCTGTGGGTTTCCTCCCTTGGTGGCGATGACCGCGTGAACGATGCACCTTTTAGTCCTCTACACACACCGGCCGAAGGGATCCTACCGGATCTGTGACCAGCGGTGAGCAGAGAGAAAATGTCGCTACCGCTGTCTTGTTTATATATGGAGAGGATGAGAGAATGAAGAGAGCAACCCTAGTAAAGCAAGCGCTCAGGCCCCTGCGTCCATATATAGTGGAGTGATTATCTTATTTCTCTCCACAACAAGCGTTTCAAGTTGTGTACGTGGCATTAAAGAAAACAAACTCTCTATTTAAGGTGACTACTGTACGACTCCTACTTACTACTACTAGTAGTACTACAGTATTGTTCACTTGTGCTCCCCGCCCCTCCATTCATTGAACAACCCCACGGGTGAATAAACATACAGTACTTACTGTATTTATATAGAATGAACAAGCTCGAACTATTTTCGCGTAGTTAAAAGTTGAGGGCGGGGCTTTTCCCGGGCAGTACGCGCGGCAGTTTTCGGGTAGGCGGTTTGACAGAGAGGCGAGGAGGTTGAGCGAGTGGGGCTGTGCGATTTGACGGCGCGTTACTGCTTGAAAGACTTATGATATGACCACTCACTATAGTCATGAATTACTGGCGCTCCGACTGCGGTGATGCCCCCCTTCTGTTTCGCGCTCTAATCTGGTGCATGACACGTCGACCCGTGTGCTGGCTCTCCCACATGTCGGAGTAGTAAGAAGGAGCAAAGAATGATGCGGTATATACACGAGCGTCCGGGCTGCGCTTGGCTCTTCGCCTCTTTGGGAAGTCGAACAATGATGGAGTACTACAGCACTGGAGGAGTACTACAGTACGCTTCTGGCCATCTGACACCGATTGAACTGCTGCATGTCCACCGCATGCGGGAGGGAGAGCGTGTAGCGAAAGCTTCTCCTAGTCTTGCCAGCCACCACGCTCATGGGCGAGGGAGGGACGCTCCTGCCTTTGCGTGTATGACAGTTGGGCCTGACAGGTGTGTGGCCAACCTGTCATACAGCCAAAGGCAGGTGCAGTTAAGTCGGGGAGGGAGAGGATAATCAAACTTCTCGTTGATGTACAAGTTGATGCGACACATCAAAGCACTGCACTCGATATATTTCAATAATTTGCGTTTACCGATGCATTAATTACAATGCATGCATGCATGCCGTGACTCTCCTTTTGATACTTGCATGTGTTGATTTAATGCACCTTGAAGTAGTATAAAATATGTGATGGTAAATCTTTGTAATACCCCGGCCCAAGTCGAGAGATGGTTGTGCACGAGGAGGGCGAGATCACCGATACGTCACTTACCACAAGCTCGTCGATCACCAGAGCGTGTGTTCGCTCGCGCCCTGCAAATGCCCCGTGCCCGTCTGCGGATACGAAGGCCCGCCGCCGGCGCTCTACCACCACATCAGCACCGCGCATCCCATGCCCGTGCACAGGATCCAGTACGGCAACGTGCTCCAGCTGCAAGTGCCACTGTCGGAGCCACGGCTCTTGCTGTTCGCGGAGGAGGACCGCCGCGCGTTTTTCTTGGTCGACGGCGTGCTTGACATCGGCGCGCCTATCGTCGTGTCGGTCGTCTGCATCAGAGCGGGGGCGTCCCCACTGCCGCACTACGTGGCCAAGCTGTGGGCGAACGGCCCGCCGGGAGAGCCCAAAGGCACGACCGACGCCGTCAAGGTGGAAATGGAGGTGACAAGCAGCAAGGATCCTGGTGACGTCGACGTGCAGGAGCTGACCTTCTTGACAGTTCCGCCCAAGCTGCTGGCCGGGGCTAAGCTTGTGTCCCTCCACATTCAGATTGACAAGCTCACGTCCTTAATGTTTCTACAGTGCCTTCTGTTTATCTTAGTAATATGCTAATATAGGGATTACCTTGGTCTACTTTAGCTTAAGAAATGGTGGGTTTTGGTGGCGATAAAAAAATATGTTTATCAATGCATTAATTGCAATGCATGCATGCATAAAGTACATGCATTGGTCAATTTTCTCTTAATACTTGCATGCAATGATTTAATGCACCTTGGAATCTAAACATGTGTTGGGGAACAACCAAATTGAGCCTTATAAAATGGAAAAACTAAAATTTTGAGATAAGCCCTATAAAACCGGAAAGGAGAGAGTAGAAAAAGAAGTACTCCATCCGGGAATAGTGCCGCACTTCGAAACTTGAACCATCAATAAATTTTGAGCTTGCGTCTCGTCACATTCCAAATTACTCCACGCTATATTGAATTGCAAACATGTTCACACCGATCACAACCTAAACGGTTTCCCACTTAGGAGCGTATTAGTACTCGGTTATAAATACATAGTATGCCAAGATGACTGCGCATTCCTCCTCAACTCCTCATCCACAAAAACAAACAAGCCATTCAGCATCCTTCCCTTGCGTCTGCCATGGCCAGCGTGAGTTCTGGGTCGAGAGATTGCCACCTGGGAGAGGCGAGCATGGAAGCGGAAGCACGAGAGATGTCCCGCCTCGCTGCGAGAGCAGGCGACATGTCCCGCCGCGCGGAAGTAGCAGCACAGAGGTCCCGCCGCGCCGTCGATGCAGCAGAATGGTCCGACCGCGCCGCGGAAGCAGCAGAGATGTCCCGCCGCGCCACGAATGCGGCAGAGATGTCCCGCCGCGCCACGGCGGCCTAGGAAAATTTCTCGCGTGCAGGCGATGACTGTTACAGGCGCATGCATGCGATCATCCATGGCCAGATGGATCAGATCTCCCGTTTTGTGAGGTTGCAGGACGACATGAAAGCCTCGTTTGAACAGGCTATCGGCACACTAAGGGAGGGAAATGAGAGGCTCCGGGTTGAGCGCGACCTGCTGAGGGAGAAGATCACCTGAAGTGCAGACCAGCAGGAGGAGACTAGTGCCTTGTTGAAGAGAACCGGCGTCATCGTCAAGAAACTTATGGATGAGAATGACATGCTCCGCAACGAGCGCCAAAGGCTGGTGGAGGAATCCGTGGATGTTCTCAAGCAGCGTCTTGAGGACACGAAAGAGCTCATCGCCGCTCGCCGCGGAGACTAGTTCCCGCAGCCTGCAGCAACGCATCAAGAAAGTAGAGATCAGTGAGCCAGATCCTTGTCTTCCTTCTTCTTTTGCCCTTGTGTATTTCGGGCGTAGCCGCATGTGGCTTTTTTAATTATCTTTCTAATTATGTAAGACAATTAATCGTCCTTATCTTTCTGTGGAAGAGAAATGTTGCGAGGCTGGGATGAAGAAAACTCTTGCTGTGGCGACCCCGGCGTTGTTGTTCTTCTAGTTGCTGCTGGGCTTCCTTCAGTTTCCTAGTTTCTTTTAATGTAATAATCGGTTTAGGATGTGGATTGTGTCGTCGGTTGTAATGTTGGGTTCTAGCGTGGATGTTTGGCCTTTGTTGGCCTCTTGGGATGTTGCGATTTCAATCTGGTAGCTTTTAGTCCTTCGTGTTAGGCTGGAGTTGTGTTGATCTTCTTGTGAATTGTGGTGGTTTTCGGTAATGAAAATCGGAAGGGACAAACCCTTCTTTGATCAAAAAAAATTAACCGTCCTTATATATTCATCAGTCTTGCTATAAGTCGCACTAGATGCTATATAGGTTCGTCGGATCTTACATCAAGATCCGTGCTTTTAGATTTTCTTTTTTCTCTCTTAAATCTCAGTCGAGTGAGACATAGCCACGCCATTAAACAGAGCCTCGGGCGCCATTAATGGAGATCTTGGGAGAGAGGTGGACGGCAGATGGATGTCAAAGGGCTCTCCTCCCGATAAGCACGCATAGGGGTCTGATCGCACGCCTCTCGTACTACTCAAATAGCTACCCTGCACGGCGCCTCCTAGCTAATAAAAAATGGGGATGCGTGGCGGCACGTAAATGGTACAAGTAAGTAGAACGCCCACGGTTTCAACAATACTTGTGTTTCCGATTGTAACGTGGCAGCACTTCTTCCAAAATGACTTTGTTGATTGTTAATGTGTGCGCCTTCGCAAATCGGACTGCAAATTTACCACAACATGTTGGTGCCATGTCATGGCACCAAGCCAAGTTTCATTATTTTCATGCGTGTTTTGGATTTACAGGAATTAAAAAACTAAGTTTCTCAATGTTTCCAACCCAGCCACGACGCCCAGAATTTTGAATTTCATTCCCATTTCTTGCATGTAACCTAGAAATTTACCCGAGGACACACATGTGATTTTTCAACCAACTTTGGTGCAGTGGAACATGTGCTTGTATTTCAAATTTGAATTATGCACACAAAGGAGACACGTTCCCTCCCAGAACCACGAGCCTTCTTGAGAGAAGCTCCGATTTGCAAGAAGCTTATACCAAAATTTGTTCCTATTCGGCCAAATTTTTTACCACGGCATGGTACTACCATCACATGACACCATGCCAAGTTTCATGATTTTAAAACCAAGTTTCTCAATGTTCTCGACCGAGCCATGATGCCCAGATGTTTGAATTTGATTCTCATTTTTTGCATGGGACCTAGAAATTCACCCGAGGACACAAATGTGATTTTTCAACCAACTTTGGTGCACGGGAGCATGTGCTTGTAGTTCAAATTTGAATTATGCACATTAAATGACCAAAACCTCAATTAATGTGTAAATAAGGCCAAACGAAGCCAGAATAATTCCAAAATTTAACAGGGCACTCATGTAGTTCTATGTTGCCTTTGTAAATAAACTCAAGGGGGACAAGGTATATCGTTTCGCACTCAAAGGTGGCACGTTCCCTCTCAGAACCACGAGCCCTCTTGAGAGAAGCTTGGGTTTGCAAGAAGCTTATACCAAAATTTGTTCCTATTCGGCCAATTTTTTTACCACAACATGGTAGTACCATGACATGACATCCACGCCAAGTTTCATGATTTTCAGACGTGTTTTGGATTTACAAGAATTTTAAAACCAAGTTTCTCAATGTTCTCAGCCGAGCCATGATGCCCAGATGTTTGAATTTGATTCTCATTTCTTGCATGGGACCTAGAAATTCACCCGAGGACACAAATGTGATTTTTCAACCAACTTTGGTGCACGAGAGCATGTGCTTGTAGTTCAAATTTTACTTATGCACATTAAATGACCAGAAACTCAATTAATGTATAAAAAACGACAAACGAACCCGGAATAATTCCAAAATTTAATAGGGCACTAATGTAGTTCTATGTTGCCTTTGTTAAACTCAAAGGGGGGCAGCGTATATTGTTTTACACTCAAAGGTGGCACGTTCCCTCTTAGGACCACGAGCTTCCAAATCGGCCCAATTTTTTACCACAACATGTTAGTGCCATGACATGACACCATGCCAAGTTTCATGATTTTCAGGTGAGTTTCGGATTTACATGAATTTAAAATCAAAGTTTCTCGATGTTCTCGGCCGAGTCATGACGCCCAGATGTTTGAATTTCATTCTCATTTCTTCCATGGGACCTAGAAATTCAACCAAGGACACACATGTGATTTTTCAACCCACTTTGGTGCACCGGAGCATGTGCATGCAATTCATATTTAGATTATGCACATTAAAAGTCCAGAAACTCAATTAATGTATAAAAAGGCCAAATGAACCCAAAATAATTCCAAAATTTAACAGGGCACTCATATAGTTCTATGTTGCCTCTGTAAATAAAATCGGGGGGGAGGAAGCGTATATCGTTTCGCACACAAAGGTGACACGTTCCCTCTCGGAACCACGAGGCTTGTTGAGAGAATCTCTGGTTTTCCAAGAGGCTTATACGAAAACTTTTCCCAATTCAGCCAAAAATTATACATATGAAAACAAGGTTTAGATTATCCCAAACATCTCGCTACCTAGACCAATAATGTACTATGATTTGAATTCAACATAAAATGGATACACATATTTGAATTGGAGAGCATATGGTACATGTAGTTCATAGTGAAATATGATTACTGCTATATGTATGTTTTTTGTTATCAAGATAATATTTAAATTATTGTATAACTTGACAACAATCGTATTCAAATAAGGAAAATTGATTCAAATTTAGACCATATGGTAGACGAAAATATATATGTTCACATGGTGGAGTAAAATGTTCATATATGATGGAAGATCAAAATGTACGACTACATCAATTATAAACCGCAAGGTCACCTAACGATATATTCGAATTCAACATAACGTGGATTCAAAAATTGAAATTCGAGATCATGGCATATGTAATCATATAAAAAGGGACATTACTCTTTCTTTGGTGGGAATTGATTTGTTTTTTGTTCTTGTTGAGGGAAGTGCGAATCGATTTGGTACTGTGCAGGGTAATCTTGTTCTCCCGGTTTTTTTTACATTTTTCTTGTAGTTTTTTCAATGGCATCTATAGCAATATAGTAAAAGGGGACATGACTCTCTTGTGTCTTGTATGAATTGTTTTTTACACGTTAAGTTTGTTCTGCCGAACAAGGAATCCGCACCTTGTTATCCCGAAATTTTCAAGCTCGAGTATCTTTTGTCTCACTTGCTTTGAAACTGCCGCTTCTTCAACCCACGCCGCGCCTTGTTATCCCGAAATTTGGATGCGCGCGAGAACTCCCTCCTCATCCGAAATCGCTCCTGCAGCCCAGACACGCGAAATCCCCCTTCTACCCCTCAGCCGGAAATGAAGCTCCACGTCACGGTGTCAAAACCGGTGGGGGTACGCTGGTAACTTACCCTACATTTCGGACAAGCGCGTCCCTAAGCTTGGCTCCCCCTCCCCCTTCGCCCCCCATTCGTACACCGAGGCCGCCAAAACCCGTGAAACCCCATGCTCCTCCGTTGGCCTCCCGACCGCCGCCCAGCCGGAGACTCTTCCCCGACTACGTCGTCCACCGCAACAGCTCGCCGTCCCTCATCCACCGCACCGGACGAGGATCCGTTGTCGATCTCGTTGTCCCGCCGGATCAGCCGCCCCGTCCTCCACCTCCAAGGAGTTGCCCCGACGTTCGCCTCGTCTATCGCGCCACCTCAATCCCCACAGTGCCGTCTTGACCTGTCCCACCGGAACCGCAGCACCCTCACCAATTCCTCCGATGAAGCCGAGGCCAACTCGACGCAACCAAGGAGGTTTTGCACTCACCGCTGCATTTTATCTTTTATTTGATCTCACGGGGCTGCCGGTGCTCGATACCGAGCAGACATGGCGTGTCTCCATCACGGCGCCGTCGCCGGCCACATCATCCACGGCGTCTCTCCCCCATGTCGTTGCTTCCTCGGCGGCGACTTCCACAACTGCACTAGCTGCAGCTGCTATGGCTCTCGCTCGCGCTGCGGCTCTGTTCTTGCTGTCGGTCGCGCTGCTGCACTGCTCCTGCTTTCGTTCGTGCCGCTGCTCTACTCTTGCTCTCGCTTGCGCTGCTGCTGCTGCTGCACGACCTCCGGCAGCTACAGGAGTTGCTGCTTTAGCACTCGCTCGCGGTGCTACTGCACGACTTGCTCTCTGCTAGTGCGTTCCCTGCTCGAGCGTCTGCTGATTTAGATCACTGCTTCTCTGCTACTAGTGCTCGAACGCCCTAAACATCTATTGCAATGCTCTGTTACTAGTTCAATCAGTTTCGACAGTAAAATTCAGTTTCGACTGTGAAGTTCATTTTCTTTAGTTAAGTTCAGAGTGAACAGTACTTACAGCATCTATCGGAGCGGTCGTGGCGCGGCTGATGCGTTTTACATCTAGCACTTTTTGGTGATGTATTTCACATCATCTATTGCAGATGATATTAGGGTCCCACTTCAGATTAATGTTGTCTGTCTTTTCATGCTTCAGCCTTGTCGCCGTACACCTTAGCGGAGCTGCTCCAACGACGGAACTGTCCATCACAATGGAGCAGTACCCTCGGTGCCGTTTCCAGAGGCCTCGGATCTTCTTCCCCGCCTCTGACAGTCACACCAGCATCATCACCATCCTCCACGTCCAACCCAATGATGCTGAGGTCCACAAGGCTATGCTAAAGAGATTGTACACTCGTCGCATCACTTTGTTTCTCCATTCCTCTGTTCTTCCAATTCATGTGAGCCAAACACATAGGTTGACTGAAATCCTATGTTTCCAAATGCTCTGTTTTGCACATGCATTCCTATCCTATTCCTGTGTTTTTCCTATCCCTGCGTTTATAGAATCCTCCAATTCTAAGGAGCCCTTATAGATTTACTTCATTTTCAGATAGGCGTCAAAGAAAACTCTGTGTGTTATGTCCTGCTCCTGCCGTGCCGTCATCCACCCCACCTGAGGTGCACCATCGACAGAAGCTTTCACTGCAGCAGAGATCCCCTGCAGACTTCCTTTTGCCGCCTCAGATCATCTGCCCCGTTGCCGGCAGCCACGCCAACCGCACTACCATCACCGACTGAGCAGATGAACCTGAGGACTACACAGTTCCGGAAGAGAGGTCGTAGTCTTTCGTGTTTGCTTACGTTATACATCGGTTATTATTACCTGCTACTTTATCGTTCAATCTTGAGTTTTGAATTGCCCATGGTGTGTGCATTTCTCTCGTACACGTGTGCACGTGTGTGCGAGGTGTTGCGCTCTAACTGAACCCGAGCGGACGTTGGGCTCTAACTGAACCCGAGCGATTGCACTAGCTACGTTACTGAATGCGAGCGATCGATCCCTTGTTGTTAACTAAACCCGAGTGATTCCTTCGCTACTGCTACTAACTAAAGCCGATCGAACACTTCTGCCTCCTTCCCTTTATGAACACTGAGCATTGTTGGGGGTTTGGATGAATAGGACCCAGGGGTAGTAGAGGCCGTTGCCGCAGGATGAATAGGACCCTGATCGATCGAGCCGGCTGGGGGTGGATGAACATGACCCCGTGGAGGGCTGGTTGAACAGTAGCCGGTGGAGGGCTAGATGAACAGTAGCCCATGGAGGGGTGGTTGAACAGGACCCCGTGGTGAGGGCTGGTTGAACAGTAGCCGGTGGAGGAGCGGTGGAGGCTGGATGAACAGGAGCCCATGGATGAACAATCGTGGGTGGAGGCTGGAGGAGGTCGACGGTGGATGAACAATAGCCCATGGAGGCAGTCGACGGTGGACATGAACAGTATCACATGGAGTCCTGTTTTGCGGTACGCCACACCCCTCCCGATGAACAGGACCCCCGTTTCGACCGTAGCGCTCCAACACAATTACGTTTTCTCCATTTTGCGGTACGCCACACCCCTCCTGATCAACAGGACCCCGTTTTGACCATAGGAGGTCCAAGAGAAGTCTGTTTCCTCCGTTTTGCGGTACGCCAGACCCCTCCCGGTGAACAGGATCCCGTTTTGACCGTGGCCGGTCGAACACAATGCCGTTTCCTCCGTTCTTCGGTATGCCAGGCCTCATTTCGGTCGGTTGTTCCATCCAAGCCAGTTGGCTCCAGGTGAACACGACGTATTCCGACCCAGTCGTTTGCCTCCCGATGAACAGGATGTTGTTTCTCCGCTCCGACCCAGCCGGTTCGCTACCCGATGAACAGGACACCGTTGATGTCGTCCGTTGCCTCTCCATGTACACAAGCCATGGCCGTCCGTATATATATGCGCGAGTACTCGCTCGAGACCCCGCCCATATGTACGTACGTGGCCATATTTTTTGCCCTGTGGTTGTACATACGTGTACAGGACTTAGACGGGACTGCGCGAACTGCTATGTCGGGTGCTCTACAATGACACGTGCCGCTACTTACTTAGACATAGTTCATACTTGCAGAGAGACCAATTGACCAGTATGTACGTACACATTCGCGACCAGAATGACAACTCTACGTACGCTTCGACCAGGTGGGTCCCGACTGTGAGGCACTTCCTTGCGTGTGAAGATATAGCTGGTGGGTCCCAGCAGTCAGGGGGGAAACATTTTTTTCATGAAATACGGTGGCCCGTCCGGTGGGTCCCTGCTGCCAGGTGGAGGAATCATTATTTTGCGTGTAATAAGGAGGCACTTCCTTGCTGCGGCCGTGGACCCAGCTGTAAGCCTCTCCATGTACAGTACTCTTCCGATGGAAGTCATTCATTGACCACATTGACCACGCCGCACCGAGAGCACCAAGGCGGTGGACAACGGTGAGGCCTAGGAAGGGGACGACATGGAGTCGGGGAAGATGGGGCAGTCGATGCCCACGCGGAGAGGAGTACGAGGGTTCACTGGTTCGGCTGCGGTGTAAGGCTGCCGTCGCCGTAGGGCCTGGCCAGCAGTGGGAGCAGTAGGGGCGGTGAGGCCTCCGCGGTAGCACAGCTGACCACGGGAGGCAAGAGCACGTGGTGGTTTGGACGGCTGGAGCAAGAAAATCAGAGGTTGAAGAAGCAGGACGACCGTTGGATGCTACAATCCAACGGTCACTCGTGATTGAATCGTTTGTTGACTAAGTTGACAAAGCCCTCCATCTGCGTCAACTTAGTAGGCCCACAAGTCAGCCTCCCACTATCGTGGGTCCCAGCTAGCAGGGGGAGTATTCATTTTTTTTGTGCGTAATAAGGAGGCACTTCCTTGCGTGCGAAGATATAGCTGGTGGATCCGAGTTGTTAGCGGGAGTATTCCTTCTTTTTGGCGTAATAAGGAGGTACTTGCTTGCGTGCGGCCATGGACCATGTGGGTCCCAACTGTCAGCCTCTCCATGTACATCCCTCTTCTGATGTTGCCGTTTGTTGACAATGCTGACCACGCTGTGCCGAGAACACCAGCGCGATGGACGACGGCGAGACCCAGGAAGGGAATGACCCTGAGGCGGCGAAGCCATAGCAGTGGAGGGATGTGGGTGAGTAGAGGGATGGCCTGGCCAGTGGTGGGAGTAGTAGGGGGCGGTGAGGCATGCGTGGCAGCACAGCCGACCACGGGAGGCGGGAGCTGGCGGTCCCGCCGACGCTGGATTTGGCGGCTGGAGCAAGAAAATCATAGATTGAAGAAACACGATGGCCGTTGGATTGACATCCAACGATCCAACGGTTACGTCTGCTAGAATCATTGTTGACGTATATAATAAGTAAAAAAAATCTTGCATACGCGCCAACTTAATAGTCCCACAAGTCAGACCATTTCCTATTTTTTTAATAATTTATATATAGCTCATTGCAACTTCTTATGCAATTTATTGCAGTCCGTTTTTTTGTTGGCCACGGCCAGGATTAAAAATTTAAACGGCATTTCGCATATTTCTTTTGGTTCCAAACTATTTTTAATACCCAAATGTCGAGCCAGATTTGAAGTACTTTGAGGATATATTTAAATTAGGTTAAAGCCTAGTGAAATAGCAATATGAAAATGTGAAAAAATCCAGAAATTATACAGTAATTGCCAATTTGTCATCTATTTTTATATTTACAACCCATTTTATATTACTTTCAAGATTTGCAGGCATCTTGAAAGAGTTGCAGCCCATCAGCGCGTAGAAAAATAAGTAGGCCTGGATTGGGTATTTTTCAGAAAAAATAAACTGGGCTCATTTTCACAAAGAAAAAAATAGCTGGGCCGGTCATATGGTGAACATAAAATATAAGCCTGGGCTAGACAGGCCACAGCCCAGTTGAAACCCTGCTCCATCTCAACAATAACAAAAAAATACTACTCGAGCAGCTACGTCCCAGGTGTCAGCCGATCTTGTGTTGTTCTCTTGTCTATTGACTATATACGCTGACAATGTCGTGGGTCCCAGATGTCAGGAAACCACTAGGAGGAAGCATTTTCTTTTTCCATACGCTAACATGGTGGGCCCCAACTGTCATCCTCTCGACGTACTTCTGTCGATTCTTGTTGTTTGTTGACCATGTTGACAACGCAAGAGGGCAGTGCCGGGGCGAGCGCACCAAAGCACGCGGAGGACGATGACGAGGCCTCGGACATTGGCGTTAATGATTTAGGAGACAGTGGGGCGGTGATGCATGCGCTGAGGCGCAACTAGCCGAGGGAGGCGGAAGCAGGCGGCCCCGCCGACGCTGGTTTGGTTTTGGCGGCTGGAGGAAGATAGGACTGAAGAAACATGACAGACTGTAAAAGCAGCAGGATGATGGCAGCTGGAACTACGTCGGTATTTCCCCGGAGAGGGAGGGATGATGTAGCATAGCGACGATAGAGTATTTCCCTCAGTTACAAAACCAAGGTATCGAACCAGTAGGAGAACCAAGCAACACAACGTAAACAGCACCTGCACACAAATAACAACACCTCGCAACCCGACGTGTTAAAGGGGTTGTCAATCCCTTTCGGGTAATGGCGCCAGAAATTGGTGCGTGACGGTAAAAAGGTTGTAATAGATTGGATAAATAGATCGCAAATAAAATAAAGTGCAGTAAAGTATTTTTGTATTTTTGGTTTAACAGATCTGAAAATAAAAGCAAGGAAAAAGTAGATCGCAAAGGAAAATATATGAGAAATAAGACCCGGGGGCCGTAGGTTTCACTAGTGGCTTCTCTCGAGAAAAATAGCAAACGGTGGGTAAACAAATTACTATTGGGCAATTGATAGAACTTCAAATAATTATGATGATATCCAGGCAATGATCATTACATAAACATCACGTCCAAGATTAGTAGACCGACTCCTACCTGCATCTACTACTATTACTCCACACATCGACGTGTTGGTGGTAGATATAGATCTCATCTTTTTATCCTCCAGCATGCATCTAGTGTATTAAGTTCATGGGAAAACAGAGTAATGCAATTAGAACGATGGCATGATGTAGACAAGATCCGTTTATCTATATGGTGGTAGATATAGATCTCATCTTTTTATCCTTAGTAACAACGATACATACGTGTTGGTTCCTTTTCTGTCACTGGGATCAAGCACCGTAAGATCAAACCCACTACCGGGCACCTCTTTCCATTGCAAGATAAATAGATCGAGTTGGCCAGACAAAACCCAAATATCATAGAAGAAATACGATGCTATAAGAGATCACGCATAAAAGAGATCAAAGAAACTCAAATACTTTCATGGATATAAAAATATAGATCTAATCATAAACTCAAAGTTCATCGATCCCAACAAACAGACCACAAAAGAGTTACATCATATGGATCTCCAAGAGAGCATTGTATTGAGGATCAAGAGAGAGATGAAGCCATCTAGCTACTAACTACGGACCCGAAGGTCTACAAAGAACTACTCACGCATCATCCGAGAGGCACCAATGGAAGTGGTGAACCCCTCTGTGATGGTGTCTAGATTGGATGAATATTTCGTCAACTCCCCTAGGGTTTTGGGATTATTTGGGTATTTATAGAGAAAAGAGGCGGTCCGGGGGGCACCTGAGGTGGGCACAACCCACCGGGGTGCGCGAGGGCCTCCTGGCGCGCCCTGGTGGGTTGTGCCCCCTCGGGGCACCCCCCAGGTGCAACCAGGGCCCATCTGCATCCTTTTGTCCCATAAAAAATCATAGTAAAGTTTCGTGCCATTTGGACCCCGTTTGATATTGATTTCCTGCAATGTAAAAAACATGGGAAAACAGGAACTGGCACTCGGCACTATGTCAATAGGTTAGTACCAAAAAATGATATAAAATTACTACAAAAATGATTATAAAACATCCACGATTGATAATAAAAAGGCATGGAACAATCAAAATTTATAGATACATTGGAGACGTATCACAGGAGTACTTAACAACCTTAACTGAAACCAGCAAGGGCACTTAACAACCATAGCTGAATGAAGTATGAGTACTTATACAGGTTCAACCGTACAAAGCACGCCTCAAAAAGTGCTACTTTGTGTACAGTTAACCAAGGGTGAGGCCGCCAAGCAACAGGAGTTGGCCCAGGCGCCACCCCGCACATCCACAACCTTCTGAAAGCGGCTTCATCTCGCAATGTGGTCAATAAACAGGATATTCACTTTAGAGCCATGGAAAAGCAGGAACATAATCTTCTGTCCTATTCTCCAAGATGGACGAGCCTTCATTATTTGAGAGCACCCATGAATAAGTATCTTTTCACCTCCAAGGGGATTGGAGTAGGTCGACATAAACATCATGTTGTGACCAAGCGCAAGTCTGACCCGACCATGGTCAGGCATCTGTATAGGATCAATGGAACTGGGCAGTTTCTGTTTCAAGAAGATCACAACTGTAAAACTGTGTATAAGCAATAGTTTATGAACAACATATATAACAGAAAACAACTCGTAACATAAGTTTCTCAACACAGTTGGACCTGTTCAACGAGTGCAGTAGTGGCACACATATCCCACGTGGCCTTCCACCATTGAAACGCCCCACAAGGACCTCAAGACGATCAATAAAGTGTAGGAACTTGTGGACGTCGTCCTAGTCAACTTCAGTGCCATCAGTAACATTCGAGTTCTTACAGAATAACAAACGAGTAGCCTGCTTAACTCTGAAAAACCTACACGTGCCACCAATTATAAGAAAATATTAGTTAGAAGTAGTATCTTCGTGAGAGATTCGTTGCTACTTCTAAAGTTAAATTGTGATTAGTTAGACAAAATAGGAGGATTGAGAAGTAATCGAGGCAACTAGCAAGAACCAGATACAAAACTAACATGGATGAACAATTGGAACGACATCGGGGTGGAAGATCGCAGTGAATATGGGACCATGTTCTGCTATTTCCATCAACATTCGTGCGCCAAGTTTCAGTCCGTAACACTTGAGAAAGTTTATCCAAGTTCGGCCATAAAAAAAGTAATGATCTTCTTGGTTCATGAACCCAACTTGAAACTTATATCCATGGCTTGTCTTCACTGTGACCATTAAACTGGTGTATTCAGTTATGGCAAGGCCGAGCATCTTGAGTACATGTGTTCTGGCAGAGCAAGTAATGCACTGCAGGAAAAATAATATGAGAACACAATGTATTCCCTATCCAAGTCTAGAAATATTTTCCTCCTTCACGTCAATGTTGACCATGGTACTAGTACCTTTTATCCAAATATAGCAATCCAAATTTCCAAATTAGTCGACAGCATGTTCAAAAAACCCCACCCTCCCGGATAGAAAAGAGGATTCTAGGAACATACTGTGCGTGTTTTAAAATCCTATGTTAGGATGAGAAGGAACAAGTGTGGCATCTCGCCGAGGGCGCAGAAACCTGTAGGGTCCTCGCACTTTGGGCACTACAAATGAAACACACTAGATTCATTAGGAAGAAAAATGCATCAACGGCGGCGGCTGCCATCCTAGGATTACCCACGACCAAGGGACTTCGATTTATCGAGGATGGATGAAGAATTCGTACTTAGTTCTCAATGAGAAAACCCTATGCAATCGTCAAGAGGGTGTTTTCTTTGAACAAGCAGACGAGGGAGAAGGGGATTCAGGCCCGGTGAAATATTGCCACTTCGTCCGTCCAGCTTACTGCTAAAGTTGGAAAGGTGGGGTTTTTTGTGATTTGACGGCTCATTGGGCATTACTATGGTGCTACGACCGAGGTGTGTCTACCGTGCAGTTATGCACTCTAATGTGGTGCATATGGCACATAGACCCCGTTGCCGGATGCCCCACATATCAGCGAAAGGAAGTAGAAAGACATGAGTAACTAGTTACACATAAATATATTTTTGATAGAGAGATACTCCCTCTATAAAGAAATATAAAAATATTTTATATCACAACCTTATACATAAGAAAAATCAAGGGTAATATATATAACATATATAATTATAAAAAACAGAGTTTTTTAACATAGTATAGACGAGTTAGTGATGATGGTGTGCTTGCCATCCTGCAATATAGGCCGTCCGATTTATATCTGGCGGATAGGAAGGAAACTATGACAATTTTGAAAAAAGGTACCCACACACCTCTCCACATTCGCAAATAAGGCCTTCCCTCGTTCATCCTTCTCCTCACGAGATAAAATACTCATACAAATGCATCTTGATGTTACGTGCAACGCACGGGAATTATGGGGGTTCAGCTGAGAATATAATACTCAGACAGGCTCGCGGGTCTGGACTTTGGGCCACAGTCTAGTGGGCCTGCATGTTTGGGGGCCCATGTGTTCTACCTCAGCACTTTTCATATTGCAAGCGATCGGTACGGCACTGGTTTTAGATGCTGTCGCAAGGCGAATACGCAAAATTGAATAAGGCACGACAGCTGTTGGAATGAAATTGAATGACAGTTACTAACCAGCAACCAGAGTTGCAATTCTATCAACGATATACCATGTGATAAATAATACAGTCATACTACTTATACACACAGGACACTTGTTTCACCATGCCAGATTATTACATCAAAATCTATCAGAGGATAGATCGGTTCGGTAGTTGCGTGCTACTACTGAAGAATTTCAAAGTTGATTTGGACCAGCTCTCCTTGCCGAGAAAGTTCGATTTTGACATCATCCCCTACCGCAAGATATGATTTAGATTTGAACCTTGACCATCCTTTAGCATCAATCATCATGCGACCATCCTTTGTACTTACGGTATATTGAGCAGGTTCATTCACACGAAGGCCGCGCATGGTAACAGAAACTTGGCCACGGTCGCCCGGATTGTTGAATGACTCCCTCGTTGCTCTAGGAATTCTCTGTTTGTAAACAAGAAGACATACACAAACAGTTAGATCAACACAGTGAATCATGTGAAACAACATGGAAAGAAAACAAAACGAAGCACATGGGCGACAATGCTTACCAAGAAGGTGGACATGCCGATTTTTGTAAGGACTTTGGTATATGAAGTGCGAACTACAGCCCAGTCTATTGCCGGTGCAACTGCTGGTTCCATTGCCACTGCACGGGCCGGAACAGATGCAAGTGCAAGTGTTGTGCAGGTGTCGAACTTGTTGCTGGTGCCCATGCCGGTGCAACTGGTAGTGCCGCTACTGCTGGCCAGGAAGGTGCTCCTTGTAGAGCTGGTGCCAGTGTCGGATCAGGTGTCGGTGTCGATGCCCGATCCTCTGGTAGATCAGCCTGATCCGTTGATGCGGTCGGTGCCCAATCCTTAGCTGGATCAGACTGAGCTGTTGCCGATGTCAGTGCTAGAGCAATTGTCGGTGCTCGATCCATTGCTGAAGGTGGTACTGATGTGCGAGACAGCGGAAATTGTGTCTGGTCTGCTATGATCAGCTTTCTAACTTGACTAGGATTCGTGACCGTGATCCAGTCTTTTTCTTCATTTCTTTTAAACACGAGAAGGACTAGTTGTGGCATGTTTGTGTAGTTCATCATAGGGATTCATCTTGTACTCAGACAACAGACTAATCCAATTTTTTCCAGTAATATAAGTGATGGACAGTGCCTTCGTTACTGACATGCCATAAGAAGTGAAACCTGCAAAAATGACCATCATGGAGCAAACCAAATGGTTTATTCTGTGATGAAAGTCACATGGCAAAACCTGCATCATAAAATTGTAGCAAAGAAAGAAAACATGACTTTAAATCAATAAGATTTACATAGTAAATCAATAAGATTTACTTGATGTGACACGAGTGAGTCCTTACCAGGAAATCACTATGTTGAAGTACTAAACAGAAGATTGATCGTCCAACTATGCGTGGCATGTAGGGCCCCACCTACTCCCACAAGAAGGACAGTCTAAAGGTCATGAAAATCGTATGGACCGAACATCCATGGGACTGGAAATCCTGGTGGGTGCGATAAGCCATACAATGCATATAGATATTAGAGTGTAACCATAATTGATAAACCATCCTCACAAAAAATATGATCTGGATACTTCAAAATATACAGACTGAATTGAGTAGAAGACATTAACATAGAGTGTTCTCAGGACTCACCACACACCAAAAGCGGCAGTACTAAACAATACAGAGTTCACAAACACAAATCAACTACTGAACAATAGTACTTACTACACACAAGCAAAGTTGCACTAATTAAACTCTGCAGACTATTTCTTGCCACCGACCTACGGGATGAACCCCGCATAACTGACTAGGCCATAGACTTCATGAGAGATGTCTACCTGCATCATCACCATCTTCTGAACCTTGGAGAACCTAACAGAGTGGTCTTTCCACTCATAAACATGACGATGAAGACATGCCACATCAGATTTGTCGAGAAGCTTTACAAGAACCACACCCTTCATAATCGAAGGCACAGCCAGGAAATTGTTGTGGTCAAGTACAGCCTCGAGAACACGCCTGACAACAATGCTATAGGAAAAAACTAGTTCAGGACACATGGTGGCAAGGACACAGCAGCTGGATAGTTTAGTAGTAGAACTCATCCTCAGGTCTTCCAGTTCACACGACATGACTTTGAGAACTTCATCTCCACCGCGGACCTGGTTATAATTCAAACATAAACCAAATATTTTATTACTACCTCCGTTCAGAAATATAAGATGATTTTTGATATGTTACTCCATATATGACTACATATACGCACATAAATGAGTGAACGAAGACACTAGAACATACCTTCAAAGGCATGAGAGCAGAGGGATTACTTGCAATATCCATAACACAAGTTACTGAGGCAAATATACCATCTTCAAAGGTAGCATTGATGTTCATAAAGTAGTTGAAAGTAATCTATAAGAAATATATGTCAACCTCTTGCATGTTTTGGTCAAAAGAGGAATTTAGAACCGTCATTTGGCACACAAAAATCACATGAAAGATCACCCAGAAAGTTGTACTACTAGTACTAGTACTGCGTGTTAGATGAAAAAACATGATCAAGATCGAGAAAAAGATCGTCGAGAAGAGATATTGCCTCGACTTGCTTAATGAGGGATCCCGGAGAGGGGGGCTTGGACATGGAGATGGCTTTGAGATTGTCTGCGGTAGTCTCAGTGGGGTGCTTGCGCTTCTTCGTACGATGAGCCTCGACGGTTTTGGCCAGAGCCATAGACATCATTTCGGCCGGTGCTCCAGCGTCCATCAAGAAACTGTCAAATAGAAATAAAAGAAAAGAAACCATAATCACAAACCCAAAAGAAGAACAGAGATGGAGTTATAGGATCAGTCTCGGGGTTGCAAGACCGGGCCTTGGTCAGAATCAACACCATTGATGCACTCACCTTTCCTTCTTTGAGGGAGAAGAACAATGGCAGAAGCAGGTCGGAGTTTTCTTGAAGAAATGAGGAACAAGATGAGGGAGAAGCGAGTGGGGGTTTTCTTCAAGAGAGGAAGCTGAGAGAGAAGAGTGAAATGATGGTTGCTCGTTCGTCCAACTTACTACTGGAAAGGAGGGGGTTTTGTGATTTGACGGCTCATTGGGAATTATTGCGGCGCTTCAATCGGAGTAGTCTACCGTACCGTTGGGCACTCTACTATGGAGTAATTTAATGCATGGCTGGTGGACCCCGATGCTGGCTATCCCACACATCGGCGAAAGTGAGTAGCATGGTTCCCAACGACCGTCAAGGAGGATCCGCACGGTAGAGCGTGTCCACTATTTTCCTGAAGAAAAAAATGATTACAACAAGCGTTTCCACTCTTACGACGGAGGAGTGCGAAACATGATAGCCACTTGAACATACACAATGCTCCTACTACTAGGCATGTGTAGTGGTTCATACGTCAGTACTACATAATCTTGTTGCTAGTGTAGTAAGATATGACGATAACAAATGATGTTGTGCGCATGTCAACTATATTAATAGTAACGGTCCAGTTGAGAATGAATGATGAGATCAATGTTAACAGAACTAGGTCTACAGCGCATGGAGAGTATGGTGCTACAATACTCCACGAAACATGAACCATATGAAGCACGAATCAGTGTTTGGCAGGGTGTATGAAGGGTGCACGGGATGGGAGCAAAAGTTCCCTTCTCGACCCACTTTTGGGTGTTTGGTAGAGTGCATGAAGGGTGCATGAGTCCACATTAGTAGGTTAATTAACACAAATACACGAAGAGGGAACAACTATGTTGAGATGGGAATGCAACCAAACACACCCACACGCTTTGTGCTATAGTGACTGATCTGCACCATCTGAGTTTGATCCAACGGTCATGTTGCGCTGAGACATGGACATGCCCATGCAGAGGATGCCTAAACACCACCGAAGTCCCTCTGCTTATCGAGGCGCATGATGTTGGTGATGCAGGGTGCAACAGCCCGTAGAGCCCGCTCCCAGTCGACGAAAGCCAGTTTGTCAAACACGGCGTCCAATGGCACGAATGGATTCCGGTGACGGAGCCCTGAGAGGATTCACCCGGCAACGGCGACGGCAGCCCGCAACCCCTCCTTGTCCAATTTAGCCCCCACCATCGCGCGGAGACGGCTCAGCTCCTCAAATATATAGGTGAAGAAGGAGACCAGGTCAGGAAGCCTCAGCTCATTGAAGTCGACGGGGTGGTCGAACGGGTTTAGCCTAACGGCCTGCATGGTCGTGCTGGTGCGACGGTAGGCATCGCGCAGCCGCAACACGTGCATGGCAACTTGGTCCACCAAGTGGTTGAGGCGATCCTGGACCTCGTCACGATCGGCCCGCTCGCGCTCCAGCCGGCTCCCCTGACGGCCTATCGTATCTCCCGCTTTCTACAACAACGCCACTGATGCCTCGATCATCTTTGTGGTGGACGCCTGCCGCTTTTGAAGCTCCGTGAACTCCCACACATAACGGAGGAGCATGGCACTCCTCTCCTCCTTGAGCTCATGAGCTCCACGTCCTTGGCCCTAAGCTCTGCATCCTTGGCCTGGAGCTCCTGTGTCAGGCGCTTCACCTCAGACTCCGTGATCTGCTGCGCCGCCATGGCACCAGGTAGAAGAAATGGGGAGAGGAAGCAAAGGGGGCGAAACGGCTGAAAGGCAATGCAATCTACAGGGAGGCGGAGGGAGCTAGCCGAGGAGCGGGGAATCTTTTGGTTTTCACCATTGGAAAACACCAGTCGACTACTTCTCACATTAGGGAGCAGTGGGTTTTACAGGCGGAGTCATCGTGACTAATTGCTACCGTTCCTGCTCCCGTCAATCAAAAAAATTAAAAATCATGTCACGCTTTCTCCCGTCAAACAAAAAAATAAAAATCCTGCAGCACCCAAACACCAGAGCAACGCCGTGATGGGTATTTAAATTTACCTGCCGGCAAGGAGATAAAAAAAGGGGTGAAAAAACAAATGTGGCAGTGGCCTAGCTAATCGGTCGCACTAGCCCAACTAGCTAGCAACCGTGCTTCACTGATGTACTCAGCGGGAAAGGTACTCTTTCGTGATTAGATGACTCATTTACTTGCTTCGGCGCTATGACCGAGGAGGACCCAGAAAATGCGCGGTAGGGCGCCCCACGTCTCGGCAAGGAAGAATATATGCGTGCACCACCCAGGAGGACCCCGAAACCGCGTGGTACGGTGTGCCGCATCTCGGCACAGAGGAAAAATGTGCGTGTAAAAATATAATGTATCAAACATAGTACCTATGGTTCGACCTCGGGACCCAGCAAGTCGGTCGAAAACACCCCACTAGCCACACAACTTCATCATGCTAACGTGGCACAAAGGATAGGTGTGGTCAGCTCCGTCTCGACTAGCTACAACATCTCTTGTTCTAGGCGATTCTTCTATTTTCCAAACTTTTCTTAGTTATAATAACACCACGGCAAGCTAGCGCCGCTCTTCGTGTGTGACCGTGTGTCTAAAGGTTAGACGATGGAGAGGAGAGAGAGAACACAGACCTGGTGTAAGGGCATATTTATCCCTTAGTAGTTTTGGTGATTGATGACAATGTTTTTGCGGACTGTCGTGTGCATTGAGCATTTAAGATATATCATGTCTAGGCACAAGACAATTTGGTGCCCCTCGAGACTATTGAAGACGGCGTTTCTCTACATTTTTCGGTGCTTTGAGTCATAGGAAAGCCTTACTATTAAGAGGGGGTCCGCGTTGGAAAGGTTTGGGTGGAATCAACACGCACACGTCTGTTCCTTTTGCACCACCTTTCCTTTGGCTCTTTGTAGCATTCACCATTTCTCCGAATCTCTGCAAAAAGTTTGACTTCGAGTGTTGCTGAACTGAGGCATGCAGTAGTACTATTCCTCAGAGTAGTAGTACCGCACGCTCTTGCGGTAGTACCGGCCTTGGGCACGGTAGTACCGCAGGTACTCGTGGTAGTACCGCTTCTCTGACACGGTAGTACCGTGGCCGCAGGTCTGGCTTAGCAGCACAAGCGGTAGTAGGGGCAGATATAATTTTTTACATCCGCGCCCTACGCGGTAGTACCGCTCCTGGCTTCCGGTACTACCATGTCGGATTTGTGCATAGATCTTAACTCAGCGGAATTTGCCACGGATGTATTTTTATATGTCCGTGCCTTCCCAAATCTAGACTATCCCTGCCTTGCGGTAGTACCGCAAGGGGGAGCAATAGTACCACGCCAGCGGTTCAACCGCCCTCTGCTTCGTCGCATCAGGGCTGTGTTGGATATTGCTGCATGGGCGGTAGTACTGCAGTGCCTTGCGGTAGTACCACGGGCTCTTGCGGTAGTACCGCGTCTCCGCTGCGGTAGTACCGTGCGTCGCAGGCTGAGTTGGTGGATAATGATTGGATTTTCTCTTCCACTATAAAAGGGAGTCTTCTTCTCCGAGTTGACTTACCTCTTCCACCCCAAGCTCCATGTTGCTCTAAGCTCCATTTTCGCCCGATCTCTCTCCCTAGCCGATCAAACTTGTTGATCTCCTAGGGATTGGTTGAAAAGGCCTAGATCTACACATCCACCAAGAGATATTTGATTCCCCCCACTAATCCCTCACGGATCTTGTTACTCTTGGGTGTTTGAGCACCCTAGACGGTTGAGGTCATCGCGGAGCCATACTCCATTGTGGTGAAGCTTCGTGGTGTTGTTGGGAGCCTCCAATTAAGTTGTGGAGATTGCCCCAACCTTGTTTGTAAAGGTTCGGTCACCGCCTTCAAGGGCACCAATAGTGGAATCACGGCATCTTGCATTGTGTGAGGGCGTGAGGAGAATACGGTGGCCCTAGTGGCTTCTTGGGGAGCATTGTGCCTCCACACCGCTCCAACGGAGACGTACTTCCTCTCAAAGGGAAGGAACTTTAGTAACACATCCTCGTCTTCATCGACTCCACTCTTGGTCCTCTCACCCCTTTACTCGTGCAAGCTTATCAAGTGTTACATCCCTTGCTTTCTAGTTTACTTATTGTTGTTGAATCATATAGGTTGCTCACCTAGTATATCTAGACAACCTACTTTGATGCAAAGTTTAAACTGGTAAAGAAAAGCTAAAAATTGTTAGTTGCCTATTCACCCCCCTCTAGTCAACTATATCGATCCTTTCAATTGGTATCAGAGCCTCGTCTCTTTATTAAGGACTTTGCCGTCCGAAGAGTATGGTTGACACCGTAGACGGTGAGGAGGGGCACCCCGGTGTGATTCCGTCCTCTTCTACGGCCGATGGGGGAACCTCGATCTCTCATGAGGAGCTCAATGTGGGCTTGGACACATTTAAAACCTCCATGACGGCCGAGGTCAAAGGCGTGCTTAAGGATTTTCTTGATGGTCTTAAATTGTCCACCACACCATTGGAAGTGGTTGATCCCACTAACAAGGTGACAGTTGCTAACTCCAACAAGGGGGAAGCTTCTAGTGATAAAGTTCCTTTGTCTAGTGGTAAAAGTGGAAATGTCATCTTTGCCCATGTGGAACCTCCACTTACCTATGGAGGACCGATTCCCTCCACTCATTTAAATCATGTCGGTTCTCCTCCTAAGATTGTGAAAAATGAGGATTTTGATGCTTGGGTCTACCGCTTTAAACGTCATTTAAATCATGTTAATACTAACCTTTGGAGAATCATTGAGCAAGGTTCTATCCGCATGACCCAAGCAACTTCACCCAAAGAGAAGTCACGGATCATCAATTCAACGAGAATGCTCTCTACATCATCCAAGATGCAATCCCTCCCGAAGATATTGCACATCTCCGACCATTCACCGTGGCAAAGGAAGCATGTCACCATGCTGTTTCCCTTTACAGGGGAAGCGCAAGCATTCAACGCTCCACTATGAAGTGGTGCAAGATGAAGCCGATGAATTTGCTACGAATGAAGGTGAAGAACCCCGTGAGCTCTATCGGAGACTAACCACTCTCGCGGTCTCACTCCGAGATCATGGGAGCAAGGATACAAATGACAATTGGATCAAGCGGAAATTTCTCAAAGCCATGATGCCTTACCATAAGGCCATGTCCTTTGTGATCCGTCAAAGGCCGGACTTCCACACCTTGTCCTCAAGTGAAGTGTTGGATGAGTTTGTGGCAATGAGTATCTTGGACAAGACCGCCGACAATGCGGTATTGCATTCTCAAATAGCAAAGAAGCCCAACCTTGCTTTGAAATCCAAGGCTAGTGTGGAAGAAGAGGAGGAAGAGGAAGAAGAGGAGAGCAACCCCGAGGATATGAAATATGATTATCATGAGCACATGGATCTCGCTTCAAGACAATTTTGGAGCAAGAAGAACTCAAGGCCCAACTTCAACAAGAGCAACTCAAGTGGCACCAAGGGAAAGCAACGTGTGAGGACTTGCTACAATTGTGGCAATGTGAGCCACTTTGTTATGGAGTGCCCCTATGAGACGAGGGAAGACAATGGTGGCAAGCTCATCCGGAAGGACAAGGCCAAGTCTTTCCCCAACAAGAATCACTTCACCAACAAGGCTCCTCCCAAGGGATTGGTGGCACAAGAAGAGTACAATGAGGATGATGATGATGAAGACGGTGAGATGATTGCCATGGCCTCCGTGGCCATTGCAACAACCCCACGGGCGTCCCTCTTCGACTCACCCAATGAGAACATCACCGCCAAGTGCCTCATGGCTAAAGCCACCAACAAGGTAACCCCCAGCATCAAAACTACCATCATTACTCATCCTTCTTTGACGGATTGCATTGATGAAAGTGGGGGGTCCAACATGGAGGAAAATGAGTTTGAGTCTTTTATGAGTAAGCTTAAGGGTAAATCCAAGAAGCACTTTGTTGCTCTCTTGGAACAACTTGGTGAAGCCAATGACATGATCGAGGCTCACGAAGACACCATCTCTAAGATGGAGGGGCATAGTTGTGACTATGCCGATGAGATATCGGATCTCTCTAATGCTCTTGAGGAAGAGTTTGGTCATCGCTTGGCTCTTGAGGAGTCACACAACGATGACCATGCTAAATTAAAGAAAGATCTTGCTAAATTCCGAGAAGGACAAAATTGGTGTTGATCTTGATAGACTCAAGGAGGAGTTTGATATACTTGACAAGGCTCACAAGGCCTTGAAGAGTACTCATGCTAGTCTTAAAGAGTCTCATGATCAACTCCAAGTGAGGCTAACCAAGGAGAAAGCCACTTTTCCTCATATGGTTTTAATTGATAATGCAAATGCTACTAACCCTTGTTGTGAGCATGTGCATCTTGTTGAGGAGAATACAAAGTTGAAGGAGCAACTTGAGAAAGGCCTTGTGTCGTGCATACAAGGTGAGAAGAACCTCAACGATCTTTTGAGCAATCAAAAGGAAGTTGTGGCCAGGGAAGGGATTGGGTTCGCAACCAGGTCCAAGAACAAGAAGAAGAATGACAAGGCCAAACGAACTCCTCCTCTCATGCAAACTTTTGTCAAAGAGGGAGAGGATGCCTCTAAGGATAAGAAGAACAATGTGAAGGGTGGTGGTGTCAAGAAGGGCAATGCCACACCTTCCAACAAAGCCGATGACTTTAACCCTTCCTATGTGTTATGTCGTGCTAGTGATGGACATGTTTAGGCTAAATTTGTTGGTTCTCCTTTGAGTACATTGAATGGTCTATTTGGGTTCCTAAGACCCTTGTCACTAACATCAAAGGACCCATTACAAAATGGGTACCTAAAACCAAGCATTGATCTCATGTAGGTGTTTGCTTTCGGAGGGGGATCATGGTTGATCGATAGTGGAGCCACTAATCATATGACCGGAAGCAATGACTTGGTGGTGGACGTGCAAAAGGCTCCATCTATGCCCACCAATGTCGAGTGGGGTGATGCCTCGTCCTCTAAGGTATTGGGGCTTGGCAAGGTTGTCATTTCTCATGATCTCACGATCGGAAAGGTCATGCTTGTTGAGTCCCTTGCATACAATTTACTTTACGTTTGTCAACTTGCAATCATGGGCTTTTCCACTTCTTTGATATTGATACCGTGGCCCTCTTGTGGAGCAAGACTCTTAAAGTAGCCTTTGTTGGGCATGTCGAGAATGGTCTCTATGTGATTAACTTTTCGGAGCTACCCACTAAGACCGCGACATGCCTAATGGCTAAAGTTGACGTGGGATGGCATTGGCATCGCCGTATAGCCCATGTCAATATGAGATCTTTGCAAAGTCTTCTCAAGGGGGACCATGTCCGTGGACTAAAAAATGTTAGTTTTGCCAAAGATCGTGCTTGGAGTGCTTGCATTGAAGGAAAGCTATATGAGAAGGCTCACCCTCCCACGACTATCATTTACTCAAAGAGGCCTTTGGAGCTCCTTCACTTGGATCTCTTTGGGCCTCCATCCTTTGATAGTCTTGGGGGTAGAAAGTATTGCTTGGTGATTGTGGATGACTATTCAAGATACACTTGGGTGTACTTCTTCAAGAGGAAGAGTGAGACCCAACAAACCATCATTGACTTTGCAAATGAAGCCCAACGTCAACACAATGCAAAGATCTTGACAATAAGAAGTGACAACAGCACCGAGTTCAAGAACTACACCTTGGATGAGTTTCTTAGTGATGAGGGGATCAAACATCAATATTCTGCACTTTACACCCCTCAATAAAACGGTGTAGCGGAGAGGAAGAACCGGACGTTGATGGATGCGGCAAGAACCATGGTGGTGGAGTTCAAGTCTCCATACAACTTTTGGGCCGAAGCCATCAACACCGCGTGTCATGCTTCCAATCGGCTCTACCTCCGCAAAGGCTTGAACAAGACTCCATATGAGATACTCACCGGTAACAAGCCCAACCTCAAGTACTTTCGGGTGTTCGGGTGTAAGTGTTTCATTCTCAAGAAAGGTGTTCGTTTGTCTAAATTTGAGGCTAGAGATCAAAAGGGCATATTTGCTGGTTATGCTACAAACTCTCATGCTTACCGTGTCCTCAGTAAGTCCACGGGACTTATTGAGAAGACATGTAACATGGAGTTTGATGAGAATAACGGCTCCCAAGTGGAGCAAAGTGGTACTTGTGATGTAGGTGATGAAATTCCTCCCCAAGCCATAATAAGAATGGGTGTTGGTTTTATCCTTCCCATTGAGGAACCCCTTGTGGCCGAAGGAGAAGGACAATGTTCCACTCTAGTGGAACCATCACGAACCCAAGACCCACACGCTTCCGAAGAACAAAGTGAAGGCCCTCAACCTCGTGAACAAGACCAAGGGCAAGATCAACCTCAAGATGGCGTTAAACCATAAAGTGATGCCCAAGGTCAAGTTCTCCCCTCCGAGCAAGTTCAAGATCAAGAGCAAGCTCAGGATCAAGAACAAGCTCAAGAAGACGCTTAAGATGATCAAGTAAGCGCTCCTTAGCTCTCTCCTGAGGAGGAATTGGAGTGTCATGCCGCCAAGATTGCATCCAAGCTATCTACCAAGGGTCATCTCATGACAAATGTGCTTGGAAGCATATGAAAGGGGGTAAGCACTCGTAGACAATTGGCAAACTATTGTGAAGATCACGTGTTTGTGTCTTGTGTTGAACCCCAAAAGGTCTATGAGGCGCTCGAAGATCCGGATTGGCTTAATGCCATGCATGAAGAACTCAACAACTTCGAGCACAACAAGGTGTGGAGATTGGTGCCAAGGCCAACGGGGAACCATAATGTCATTGGAACCAAGTGGATATTCAAGAACAAGCAAGATGCTCATGGAATTATTGTCCACAACAAGGCTCGCTTGGTAGCTCAAGGCTACTCCCAAGTCGAGGGTATCGACTACGGTGAAACCTTTGCTCCCATTGCTCGTGTTGAATCTATTCGTTTGTTGATTGCTATGCTTCTCATCATAACTTCAAGTTGCAGCAAATGGATGTGAAGATTGCTTTTCTTAATGGTCCTATTAATGAGTTGGTGTATGTCAAACAACCCCCCCGGTTCGAGGATCCCTATTTCCCCGATCATGTGTACCAACTCGATAAGGCACTCTATGGCCTTAAACAAGCCCCACGTGCGTGGTATGACCACCTTACCGAGTTTTTGCAAGATCGTGGGTTTGAAATTGGGAAAATCGACCCCACTCTTTTTACTAAGAAGGTCAAAGGGGAGTTGTTTGTGTGCCAACTATATGTTGATGAAATTATCTTTGGTTCTCCTAACAAAGCTTTCAATGAGGAATTTGCCTCTCTCATGACCTCGAAGTTCAAGATGTCCATGATGGGAGAGTTGAAGTTCTTTCTTGGGTTCGAAATCAAGCAACCAAGAGAAGGAACCTTCATCAACCAAGCCAAATACACTCAAGACATGCCCAAGAGACTCAAGCTAAGTGAAGTCAAGCCGGCTTCCACTCCAATGCCCGTCAAATGCGAACTTGATATAGATCCCAATGGTAAAGCGGTGGATCAAAAGGTATATCGCTCCATGATTGGCTCCTTGCTTTACCTTTGTGCATCTAGACTGGAAATCATGTTGAGTGTGGGAATTTGTGCACGGTTTCAAGCCGCACCTAAGGAAAGTCACTTTGTGGCGGTCAAGCGAATCTTTCGATATTTGGCTCATACCCCAAACTTTTGCTTATGGTACCCAAGAGGAGCAAACTTCAACCTTGTAGGCTATTCGGACTCCGATTGGGCGGGAGACAAAGTGTATAGGAAGTCAACTTCCGGAGGGTGCCAATTCCTTGGTTGCTCTTTGGTGAGTTGGTCTTCCAAGAAGCAAAGTTGTGTGTCTCTCTCGTCCACCAAAGCGGAGTATGTGGCTGCCGGTAGTTGTTGCGCACAACTTCTATGGATGAGGCAAACTTTAAAGGATTACGATGTCATTTGTGACAAAGTGCCTCTTTAGTGTGACAATGAAAGTGCCATCAAGATTTATCTCAACTCGGTGCAACACTTCAAGACGAAATGATAACCCACAAGTATAGGGGATCGCAACAGTTTTCGAGGGTAGAGTATTCAACCCAAATTTATTGATTCGACACAAGGGGGGCCAAAGAATATTCTCAAGTATTAGTAGATGAGTTGTCAATTCAACCACACCTGGAAACTTAATATCTGCAGCAAAGTGTTTAGTAGCAAAGTAATATGATAGTGGTGGTAACGGTAGCAAAGGATAACAGTAGCAAAAGTAATGTTTTTGGTATTTTCTAGTGATGATAGCAATAGTAACAGAAAAGTAAATAAGCGAAGAACAATATATGGAAAGCTCGTAGGCAATGGATCGGTGATAGAGAATTATGCCGGATGTGGTTCATCATGTAACATTCATAACCTAGGGCGACACAGAACTAGCTCCAGTTCATCAATGTAATGTAGGCATGTATTCCGAATATAGTCATACGTGCTTATGGAAAAGAACTTGCATGACATCTTTTGTCCTACCCTCCCGTGGCAGCGGGGTCCTAATGGAAACTAAGGGATATTAAGGCCTCCTTTTAATAGAGTACCGGACCAAAGCATTAACACATAGTGAATACATGAACTCCACAAACTCCGGTCATCACCGGTAAGTATCCAGATTATTGTCACTTCGGGGTTAACGGATCATAACACATAATAGGTGACTATAGACTTGCAAGATAGGCTCAAGAACTCTCATATATTGATGAAAACATAATAGGTTCATATCTGAAATCATGGCACTCGGGCCCTAGTGACAAGCATTAAGCATAGCAAAGTCATAGCAACATCAATCTCAGAACATAGTGGATACTAGGGATCAAACCCTAACAAAACTAACTCAATTACATGATAGATATCATCCAACCCATCACCGTCCAGCAGGCCTATGATGGAATTACTCATGCACGGCGGTGAGCATCATGAAATTGGTGATGGAGGATGGTTGATGATGATGATGGCGACGGATTCCCCTCTCCGGAGCCCCGAACAGACTCCAGATCAGCCCTCCCGAGAGGTTTTAGGGCTTGGCGGCGGCTCCGTATCGTAAAACGCGATGAATCCTTCTCTCTGCTTTTTTTTTCCCCGAAACCAAATATATAGAGTTGGAGTTGAGGTCGGAGGAGCTCCAGGGGGCCCACGAGGTAGGGGGCGCTCCCTAGGGGGCAGGCGCGCCCCCACCCTCATGGACAGGTGGTGGGCCCCCTGGACTTCATCTTTTGCAAGGATTTTTTATTATTTCCGAAAAGTTGTTCCGTAAAGTTTCAGGTCATTCCGAGAAATTTTGTTTCTGCACATAAATAACACCATGGCAATTATGCTGAAACAGTGTCAGTCTGGGTTAGTTCCATTGAAATCATGCATGTTAGAGTCCAAAACATGGGCAAAAGTGTTTGGAAAAGTAGATACGATAGAGACATATCAACTCCCCCAAGCTTAAACCCGTGACGCCCCGAGACCGTTGCGCCAGGTGTCTGCCAGTTATTCGCCGTCGTTGCCATGTCTTTTGCTTGCGTGTTGCTTTTCATCATGTCATCATGTGCATTGCATCATCATGTTTTTGAAACTCGCATCCGTCCGGATCTTCCGGTTCTCTCCGTTGTCCGTACTGAGCCCAGACACACTTGCACGCGCCCGCGGCATGTCCGAAATATTATTTTATAAGTGGCGGGAAAATGTTCTCAAATGGGATGAAAGTTGGGGTGCGGTGTTGTTTTGTTGTCAGTAGTCTGCCTGCCAAGTTTCATTGCGTCCGGAGTCCATTTGATGCCCCAACGTATAACTATAGCAGCAGTATAGCCGGTCAAACGTCGGACATTTCCGGTCTCCGGAAACAGTTGCCGGGTTGCATTCCCCCTCTCTCTTCTCAGCCCAACCACACTTTTGACCTCGTTCGCCAATCCCCCTTGCATTAGTGCATCGAACCCCTCACGCGCGTTCGAAAGTTGTCCCGAACCCGACCCGGGCAGTCGTCACCGTTGGATCCGGATCATCCCCAAACATCTACAAAATGTCTCCGTTTTTCTTTTTGGACTCCCTAACTATTTTATTCGCGACCATCCGATTGCATCGTAGGGACCTGATAGCCTCTACCCTAACCTAATTGTCCCAGACCGTTCGATTATAATCGGAGGGTCTAGTTTGCCCTCACGCTCCCTCTTATCATCTACCTGCTATATATAAGCTATTCCATTTCTTGCTAAACCTAGACCCTAGGCAGACCAACTCCCTCCAATTCCACCGCCACTTTGCTTTCCTCGGGATCCCTCCCGATTTAGACGAGCCGACCATCTCCCTCGTTTTTAGCAAGGGTGAGGGAGTCCTGATAGGGGGTGTCGGATGGCGGACTATACCCTCAGCCGACCTGGACTATGAGATACAATGAAGACTTTCGTCCCGTGTCCGGAAGGGACTTTCCTTGGCGTGGAAGGCAAGCTTGGCGATACAGATATGTAGATCTCCTACCATTGTAACCGACTTTGTGTAACCCTAACCCTCTCCGGTGTCTATATAAACCGGAGGGTTTTAGTCCGTAGGACAACATACAGAACAACAATCATACCATAGGCTAGCTTCTAGGGTTTAGCCTCTCCGATCTCGTGGTAGATCTACTCTTGTACTACCCATATCATCAATATTAATCAAGCAGGACGTAGGGTTTTACCTCCATCGAGAGGGCCCGAACCTGGGTAAAACTTCGTGTCCCTTGCCTCCTGTTACCATTCGGCCTAGACGCACAGTTCGGGACCCCCTACCCGAGATCCGCCGGTTTTGACACCGACATTGGTGCTTTCATTGAGAGTTCCTCTGTGTCGTCGCCATCAGGAAGGATGCCTCGCCCCGTCTTTAAAGACGGCACCATTGCTAAGGGAGCTTTGGCTGTCGGCCAAACCCTCTGGCTAGGTGGTTTTCTTATGACCGCCTGTTCGGCTTCTGCGCCGATGATGACCTCTCGAGCCATCGAAAACAATCTTCATGTCAGCTCGGAACTTGCCGAGCAGTTAGATCCAATGGAGCTCTCCTCCATAAACGACCTCTTGGATCGCATCGCCGCCTTGGGAGTCGCTACGGATTACGACCAAATTGGGCTTAAACCCGATCTGAGAGAGATTAACTCTCCCCAAGTCACCCATCACGTTGCCGTGGTAGAGGGACAGTGCGGCGACCCTTCATCTATCTTAAGGACTAGCTACGTCTGGATTCCCGATCCCTCCAAGCCGGATACCCACGGAGGGGAGGATATCACTCAAGACCTGAACTTAGAGTCAGGCGACGGGCTGGATTCATTGGACAACATCCAGGAATCCAAATTTTCGAGTTTGGAAATTCCTTGGCCTTTGAGCCACAGATGGGGTGAGGCTTCGGATTTAATTCCGCCCACCACTCCCGAACATAAGCGATCTACTGTCCCAAAATCAGGCAAGAGCCAAGTGAAACAGTACATCATTACTGGGCAGATTCCTCCTGGTTAAGAACAGGAAGGGACTGCCAGGGAAAACGCAATCTCAATCTTTTGAAATAATTGCACGACAAGGAAATCCTCAACGCCATAAGCCGCCGTGATATTGCATGCTTCGCTGACTTGGCGTCCATCGTGCGAAAGTACTGTGGCGATGGAAAGTGCTTGGAAAACATAAAATTTTGGGACGATCCGGCCCTGAATACAAACCCAGTCCGAAATAAAAGGGTGCATCATCGCCAGACACCCGGGTCAAACACCAAAAAGCAAAAACCCTCTACAGGGCATGGAACCGTACTGGAAGGATGGCTTAATGGACCCTGTAAAATTCACAGTACAGAGGACGCCACACCAACTCACAGCCTTAGAGCATGTTGGATACTCCGGCAGGTGGCCAAAATTGGCGAAAATCTCCTAATTCCAGAGGCCACAGAAAGCCACCCCAGAGACACCAATACGGTATTAACAGTCTTCGAGACTTTCGCATCAAATAATATGAGAAAAAGGACACTCCGCATCCTTGCCGAAGTCTACCAAGTAGCAACAATAAACCCATGGAGTGACACGGCTATTACCTTCAACGCCAGTGATGAACCTAAATTCCGAACAGCCCGAGCACCAGCCGCATTGGTCCTCAGTCCAATAGTGGACGGATTTCGCCTTAACAAGGTACTCATGGACATCGGCAGCGGATTGAACCTCATTTATGAGGAAACCCTTCAAAAATGGAAATAGACTGGAACCGCATTGAGCGAAGCAGCACAACCTTTAGAGGAATAGTCCCCAGTCGGGAAGCGCGCTGCACAGGAAAAATCACACTAGATGTGGTGTTCGGCACGCCGGATAATTAATGGTCCGAAGAGGTCACGTTCCATGTGGCTCCGTTCAGCAACGGTTATCACGCTCTGCTAGGGCGGGAAGAGTTTACAATCTTCCAAGCAATACCCCATTATGGGTACATGAAGCTCAAGATGCCCAGGCCTAACGGGATCATCACTCTCGCTAGTGATCCGGACATAGCACTCCGCGCCGAAAACAAGACAGCCGCACAGGCCCTCGAGGCACTATCCGAAGCCCTAGCGGCTGAGGAACTGACTGCGCTGCGCTCTACGGTGAATAGGGACGATGTGGTACTCGACAAAAGATCCAAGTCCACCTCCTTTAAATCGGCGGACGAAATAGTCAAATTCCAAGTCCATCCAACGGACCCCAATAAAACAGCTTCCATCGGGGCACAGTTAAACCCTGATGTAGACGCTGTTGGGGAACGTAGTAATTTCAAAAAATTTCCTACGCACACGCAAGATCATGGTGATGCATAGCAACGAGAGGGGAGAGTGTGATCTACGTACCCTTGTAGATCGACAACGGAAGTGTTTGGTTGATGTAGTCGTACGTCTCCACGGCCCGACTGATCAAGCACCGAAACTACGGCACCTCCGAGTTCTAGCACATGTTCAGCTCGATGACGATCCCCAGACTCCGATCCAGCAAAGTGTCGGGGAAGAGTTCCATCAGCACGACGGCGTGGTGACGATCTTGATGCACTACCGTCGCAGGGCTTCGCCTAAGCACCGCTACAATATTATCGAGGACTATGGTGGAGGGGGGCACCGCAGACGGCTAAGAATATGATCACGCGGATCAACTTGTGTCTAGGGGTGCCCCCCTGCCCTCGTATATAAAGGAGCAAGGGGAGGAGGCCGGCGCCCCTATAGGCACGCCAGGAGGAGTCCTACTCCTACTAGGAGGGGGAAAGAAGTGGGGAGGGAGAGGGAAAGGGGGGCGCCGCCCCCCTCTCCTAGTCCAATTCGGACCAGGGGGGAGGAGGCGCGCAGCCCACCTCTGGCTGCCCCTCTCTCTCTCCACTAAGGCCCATATGGCCCATTACTTCTCCCGGGGGGGTTCCGGTAACCCTCTGGCTCTCCGGTTTTCTCCGAAATCACCCGTAACACTTCCGGTGTCGGAATATAGCCGTCCAATATATCAATCTTTATGTCTCGACCATTTCGAGACTCCTCGTCATGTTTGTGATCACATCCGGGACTCCGAACTAACTTCGGTACATCAAAACTCATAAACTCATAATATAACTGTCATCAAAACCTTAAGTGTGCGGACCCTATGGGTTCGAGAACAATGTTGGAGGGGGGCACCGCAGACGGCTAAGAATATGATCACGCGGATCAACTTGTGTCTAGGGGTGCCCCCCTGCCCTCGTATATAAAGGAGCAAGGGGAGGAGGCCGGCGCCCCTATAGGCACGCCAGGAGGAGTCCTACTCCTACTAGGAGGGGGAAAGAAGTGGGGAGGGAGAGGGAAAGGGGGGCGCCGCCCCCCTCTCCTAGTCCAATTCGGACCAGGGGGGACAAGGCGTTGCTGGCCACCCTGGCTGCCCTTCTCTCTCTCCACTAAGGCCCATATGGCCCATTACTTCTCCCGGGGGGGGTTCCGGTAACCCTCCGGTACTCTCCGGTTTTCTCCGAAATCACCCGGAACACTTCCGGTGTCCGAATATAGTCGTCCAATATATCAATCTTTATGTCTCGACCATTTCGAGACTCCTCGTTATGTCCGTGATCACATCCGGGACTCCGAACTAACTTCGGTACATCAAAACTCATAAACTCATAATATAACTGTCATCGAAACCTTAAGCGTGCGGACCCTACGGGTTCGAGAACAATGTAGACATGACGAGACATGTCTCCGGTCAATAACCAATAGCGGAACCTGGATGCTCATATTGTCTCCTACATATTCTACGAAGATCTTTATCGGTCAGACCGCATAACAACATACGTTGTTCCCTTTGTCATCGGTATGTTACTTGCCCGAGATTCGATCGTCGGTATCTCAATACCTAGTTCAATCTCGTTACCGGCAAGTCTCTTTACTCATTCCGTAATACATCATCTCAACAACACTCATTAGTTGCAATGCTTGCAAGGCTTATGTGATGTGCATTACCGAGAGGGCCCAGAGATACCTCTCCGACAATCGGAGTGACAAATCCTAATCTCGAAATACGCCAACCCAACATTGTACCTTTGGAGACACCTGTAGAGCTCCTTTATAATCACCCAGTTACGTTGTGACGTTTGGTAGCACACAAAGTGTTCCTCCGGCAAACGGGAGTTGCATAATCTCATAGTCATAGGAACATGTATAAGTCATGAAGAAAGCAATAGCAACATACTAAACGATCGGGTGCTAAGCTAATGGAATGGGTCATGTCAATCACATCATTCTTCTAATAATGTGATCCCGTTGATCAGATGACAACACATGTCTATGGTTAGGAAACATAACCATCTTTGATTAACGAGCTAGTCAAGTAGAGGCATACTAGTGACGTTTAGTTTGTCTATGTATTCACACAAGTATTATGTTTCCGGATAATACAATTCTAGCATGAATAATAAACATTTATCATGATATAAGGAAATAAAATAATAACATTATTATTGCCTCTAGGGCATATTTCCTTCAGTCTCCCACTTGCACTAGAGTCAATAATCTAGATTACACAGTAATGATTCTAACACCCATGGTGCTTTGGTGCTGATCATTTTTTGCTCGTGGAAGAGGCTTAGTCAACGGGTCTGCAACATTCATATCCGTATGTATCTTGTAAATCTCTATGTCTCCCACCTGGACTAGATCCCGGATGGAATTGAAGCGTCTCTTGATGTGCTTGGTTCTCTTGTGAAATCTGGATTCCTTTGCCAAGGCAATTGCACCAGTATTGTCACAAAAGATTTTCATTGGACCTGATGCACTAGGTATGACACCTAGATCGGATATGAACTCCTTCATCCAGACTCCTTCGTTTGCTGCTTCTGAAGCAGCTATGTACTCCGCTTCACATGTAGATCCCGCCACAACGCTTTGTTTAGAACTACACCAACTTACAGCTCCACCGTTTAATGTAAACACTTATCCGGTTTGCGATTTAGAATCGTCCGGATCAGTGTCAAAGCTTGCATCAACGTAACCATTTACGATGAGCTCTTTGTCACCTCCATATATGAGAAACATATCCTTAGTCCTTTTCAGGTATTTCAGGATGTTCTTGACCGCTGTCCAGTGATCCACTCCTGGATTACTTTGGTACCTCCCTGCTGGACTTATAGCAAGACACACATTAGGTCTGGTACACAACATTACATACATGATAGAGCCTATGGCTAAAGCATAGGGAACATCTTTCATTTTCTCTCTATCTTCTGCATTGGTCGGGCATTGAGTCTTACTCAATTTCACACCTTGTAACACAGCAAGAATCCTTTCTTTGCTTGATCCATTTTGAACTTCTTCAAAACTTTGTCAAGGTATGTGCTTTGTGAAAGTCCAATTAAGCGTCTTGATCTATCTCTATAGATCTTAATGCCCAATATGTAAGCAGCTTCACCGAGGTCTTTCATTGAAAAACTCTTATTCAAGTATCCCTTTATGCTATCCAGAAATTCTATATCATTTCCGATTAGTAATATGTCATCTACATATAATATCAGAAATGCTACAGAGCTCCCACTCACTTTCTTGTAAATACAGGCTTCTCCAAAAGTCTGTACAAAACCAAATGCTTTGATCACACTATCAAAGCGTTTATTCCAACTCCGAGAGGCTTGCACCAGTCCATAAATGGATCGCTGGAGCTTGCACACTTTGTTAGCTCCTTTGGATCGACAAAACCTTCCGGTTGCATCATATACAACTCTTCTTCCAGAAATCCATTCAGGAATGCAGTTTTGACATCCATTTGCCAAATTTCATAATCATAAAATGCGGCAATTGCTAACATGATTCGGACAGACTTAAGCATCGCTACGGGTGAGAAGGTCTCATCGTAGTCAATCCCTTGAACTTGTCGAAAACCTTTTGCGACAAGTCGAGCTTTGTAGACAGTAATATTACCGTCAGCGTCAGTCTTCTTCTTGAAGATCCATTTATTCTCAATTGCTTGCCGATCATTGGGCAAGTCAACCAAAGTCCATACTTTGTTCTCATACATGGATCCCATCTCAGATTTCATGGCTTCAAGCCATTTTGCGGAATCTGGGCTCACCATCGCTTCTTCATAGTTCGTAGGTTCATCATGATCTAGTAGCATGACTTCCAGAACAGGATTACCGTACCACTCTGGTGCGGATCTTACTCTGGTTGATCTACGAGGTTCAGTAGTATCTTGTTCTGAAGTTTCATGATCATCATCATTAGCTTCCTCACTAATTGGTGTAGGTGTCACAGAAACTGGTTTCTGTGATGTACTACTTTCCAATAAGGGAGCAGGTACAGTTACCTCATCAAGTTCTACTTTTCTCCCACTCACTTCTTTCGAGAGAAACTCCTTCTCTAGAAAGTTTCCGAATTTAGCAACAAAAGTCTTGCCTTCGGATCTGTGATAGAAGGTGTATCCAATAGTTTCCTTTGGATATCCTATGAAGACACATTTCTCCGATTTGGGTTCGAGCTTATCAGGTTGAAGCTTTTTCACATAAGCATCGCAGCCCCAAACTTTCAGAAACGACAACTTTGGTTTCTTGCCAAACCACAGTTCATAAGGCGTCGTCTCAACGGATTTTGATGGTGCCCTATTTAACGTGAATGCGGCCGTCTCTAGAGCATATCCCCAAAACGATAGCGGTAAATCAGTAAGAGACATCATAGATCGCACCATATCTAGTAAAGTACGATTACGACGTTCGGACACACCATTACGCTTGTGGTGTTCCGGGTGGCGTGAGTTGCGAAACTATTCCACATTGTTTTCAAATGTACACCAAACTCGTAACTCAAATATTCTCCTCCACGATGACTCGTAGGAATTTTATTTTCTGTTACGATGATTTTCAACTTCACTCTGAAATTCTTTGAACTTTCAAACGTTTCAGACTTATGTTTCATTAAGTAGATATACCCATATCTGCTTAAGTCATCTGTGAAGGTGAGAAAATAACGATATCCGCCACAAGCCTCAACATTCATCGGACCACATACATCTGTATGTATGATTTCCAATAAATCTGTTGCTCTCTCCATAGTACCGGAGAATGGTGTTTTTGTCATCTTACCCATAAGGCACGGTTCGCAAGTACCAAAGTGATTCATAATCAAGTGGTTCCAAAAGTCCATCAGTATGGAGTTTCTTCATGCGCTTTACACCGATATGACCCAAACAGTGCCACAAATAAGTTGCACTATCATTATCAACTCTGCATCTTTTGGTTTCAACATTGAATATGTGTGTTACTATCGAGATTCAATAAGAATAGACCACTCTTCAAGGGTGCATGACCTATAAAAGATATTACTCATATAAATAGAACAACCAATTATCTCTGATTTAAATGAATAACCGTCTCGCATCAAACAAGATCCAGATATAATGTTCATGCTTAACGCTGGCACCAAATAACAATTATTTAGGTCTAATACTAATCCCGAAGGTAGATGTAGAGGTAGCGTGCCGACCGCGATCACATCAACTTTGGAACCATTTCCCACGCGCATCGTCACCTCGTCCTTAGCCAATCTTCGCTTAATCCGTAGTCCCTGTTTCGAGTTGCAAATGTTAGCAACAGAACCAGTATCAAATACCCAGGTGCTACTGCGAGCATTAGTAAGGTACACATCAATAACATGTATATCACATATACCTTTGTTCACCTTGCCATCCTTCTTATCCGCCAAATACTTGGGGCAGTTCCGCTTCCAGTGACCAGTCTGCTTGCAGTAGAAGCACTCAGTTTCAGGCTTAGGTCCAGGTTTGGGTTTCTTCTCTTGAGTAGCAACTTGCTTGCTGTTCTTTTTGAAGTTCCCCTTCTTCTTTCCTTTGCCCTTTTTCTTGAAACTAGTGGTCTTGTTGACCATCAACACTTGATGCTCCTTCTTGATTTCTACCTCCGCAGCTTTCAGCATTGCGAAGAGCTCGGGAATAGTCTTATTCATCCCTTGCATATTATAGTTCATCACGAAGCTCTTGTAGCTTGGTGGCAGTGATTGGAG